>NC_016088.4:13203087-13503087 GCF_000004515.6 Glycine max | reverse complement strand
GGTCCAACACCTTAAAATGATCACTTTTCAAATAAAAAAATCACTTGATTCACTCTTAAGAAAGAACTACGTAGGTCTGATTTCCTCTTCGATGGAGGGTACGTAGGAGCAAAAGCCCCGCTTTTGTCGACCTCAAAAAAATAAAAAGAAATAAAAGTTAAGGTAATACAATTTCCACAATTCTAAAAAATAGGTTGTTGTCCTTTGAGACAAACGTGAGAGGTGTTAATACCTTCCTCAAACGTAAATACAACTCCCGAACTTAGAAGTTTCATTTTGACCGATTTCCTTCGGTTTTTTCTGACGTTTCCCACAAATAAACGTTGGTGGCGACTCCGCGCATCTTTCCTCCTTTAGGAAGCGCACCCGTGAGTCTCGCCTCGCTCGCCCACAAAAGGGCATGTTGCGACAGTTGGCGACTGCACTACGGACCTTTTCGTGAGTTAGGCCTATTCTAAAGGAATTGTGGAATTATGAAACCTTGTGTGTGCATTTATTGAACTGTGTAAAATGTAAATAACTGTTGTCTATTTCGCATTCTTTACACTGCATTCTAAGCACCCACGGGTTTGAGTAAAAAAGGGGCCCTATACCCGGGTTCATGGGAATTTAAGGAGTGGAGGTGAATCTATCATCATGCTAGGTCTCCGACTTGCTTGATAATAGTGAAACCTCGTCTAGAGCTTTCTCTCTTTATAATGTGTTGTCGCTGGTATTCCATACCGCCACAATATTATTATCTTGAGTGATGATACCTCTAGAAAACAGCCGTGTGAATTATGAATTGTTGGGTAGTAGTTATTAGAGACCCGTAGATATTGTCCTATAGGTTCCCAAATAGGGGCAAAGAGCAAACATGCTCTGTGCCATTCGTTCTCGTGCATTTTTTTGGTAAATAGAACTAGTTTATAGTTTTGCTAGTGATGTTTGGTTTCTTTAGAGTAATACATAACCTTTTTAATACTACGTTGAGGTGCCATCATGCCCAAAACGTAGCATTAAAATTGGATCTATGCGGTCTCGTATGTGTGAATTACCCCTTTGTGTTGTTTTCTTTACGTTTAATGCATACGCATTGCATCATTCATGTCGGAGTCTTGATCCACCCCTTTTTTAGGTAAATGATGGGGACAAATCAAAACGGCAAAAGGTTTTATCAAGTCAAGGTTAAAAGTCTAGATGTCACCAGCCTCAAGGAATTGGGACAATTGATGGGACCTCTCCAAAGGCAAGCCTTCCGCAAAGTGTACGGAAAGATTCTAGATTTGACCACAGCAGAGGTATTTACGGAAGCTGTCGTATCCCTCGCCCAATACTATGACCAGCCGTTGAGGTGCTTCACGTTTAGGGACTTCCAAATGGTACCAACTATTGAAGAGTTTGAGGAAATACTAGGATGCCCTCTTGGGGGAAGAAAACCGTATCTTTTCTCCAGGTTTCTTCCCTCCTTGAACAAGATTGCAGCTGTGGTCGGGGATTCGGCAAAAGAGTTGGATCGCATGAAGCAAACTCGCAACGGCGTAGTAGGCCTGCCACGGAAATACTTGGAAGGCAAGGCAAGGGATATGGCGAGCCAAGAGAAGTGGGGCCCGTTTGCGGATATACTAGCTTTGTTGATTTTTGGGGTTGTCCTCTTTCCGAACAAGGACGGTTTGGTGGACTTAGCTGCGATTGATGCTTTCCTCGCATATCACCATAGCAAGGAAAGTCCAGTGGTGGCTATCTTGGCAGATTTGTTTGACACCTTTGACCGGAGGTGTGAGAAAAACAGTGCATGGATTGTCTGTTGTTTACCCGTTCTCTGTGTGTGGTTGGTTTCACACATATTCCAACAAGACACAAGACACCCGTGTTCGCTTCAAAGTTATCGCTCATGCGCCGAAAAAGGAAGAGTCGATTGGGACCAATGATGTGCCATCATTTTCTTCTATTTTCTAAACCCTTTTTGCACCATTTTAATTATTGATTGGTCTTAATTGTCAATTAATTAGGCAGTTTTATTATTTGGGCTCATTTAGCTAATTTGATGTTTTTAATCTAATTTCAGGAATTAATGAAACATTGGGCTTAATCCGGATTTTGGTTGTGGACTTGAAGAGGGCAAATAAAGCAGCGCTTATCTTAGTTAATTTCTAATTAGGAAATTTCGCAATTTTATGTTGTTCAGTGTTTATTTCGTTTTGGGCCAGAGTATTGTAATAGGGCCCAGTGACTTTGAGTGACTCTTTTTAAATAGCTGCCTTGGGATTCGTGCAGGGCATTCTATTCTGTTATGTTATCCATTATTCAGAGTTTTGTTTGAGGGTTTTTCATTTTTCTGTTTTGCTGCTTCTGAGTTCGTAATGCAATTTTACGTTTTCTGCTTCTAATTACAATTTCGTTCTTGCTTCTTCTTTTACTCTCATTTACGTTTCTGTTCCATTTTACGTTTCCGTTCATTTACGTTTCTGCTTCATGTTTCAATTGCGTTTTCTGTTTGAATCCATGGAAGGCTAGATTTTCTGGTGTTGTTTCCTTTTGAGGACGAAGCCCAACTCTCTTTGAGGTTTCGCTTGTAATGTGGTTTCCTGGGAGTTTTCCCTTCACCAGTTATCCCAATTTCGTGAATATTAATCAGTGCACGCTTCGTGTTTGATTAATTGCCTCTGAGCCTAACTTGCGTTCATGCTTAATGGACGAAGGGCTAACTGGTGTATGTGGTGCCTAATCACGTATTGAAAACCCTAAGTTGATTTTCGCTTAGTAAATTGAAATAGGGTTGGATTAAGTGGTTGACTGTTAGGGACGAATTCTCCATAACCCAGGATAAGAGAGTGGCTTCTGAATCAGAGGAAACAACCCGTTTTTAATATTAGTAGTTTCGTATTCCATTTTATTTGTTCTACTCTTTAATTACCAAACAACCAAACCCCCCCCATCGTTACTGTTACTGCAAGCATATTATGAACATTTGGCTTGTCACTGCTCGTTGGGAAACGACCTAGGATCACTTCCTAGTTACTGCATTTTCATGTTTATTTGATTCGGGTACGGCCTCGATCAAATTTGGCGCCATTGCCGGGGAGCAGTGTCCAAAGGTTCATAATAGCTAGCTAGTGTTGTGTGTTTAATCCTTTCGTGTTTTAATTGTTAGTATTGTGTTAGTATGTGTGTTAGTGTTGATTAGTGTCTTGGTATTTTGTTTAATGTGTGTTCTGTTTCAGTTTTACCATTAAGCGTTTCCCCTGTTTCAGTCTTGGGTGTTTTGCTGTGAAGATTGTGCTTGAAAACAGAGTAGTAGTAGAAATCAGCTTGCGGAAAAACAGAGTAGTAGTAGAAATCAGCTAGAGACGGATTTTAGCGACCACCCATGCTGAATTATTTGGGATTTTTTGTTTTAGTAGCTAGGGTTGTTATTTTTGGCTGAATTGTTTTGTGGTAACTTCTTTTAATCCATATTTTGTGGGAAAAATAGCTAGAGCCTTTAGTTTGGTCAGATTTGGAAGTTCCAAAAAACTAGCAAATTTTGTGTTTGTCAAAACTTCAAATGGCCATAACTTTTGCTCCGGTTATCAGAATCGCAATTATTATGTATGCATTTGGGGTAGAAAAAAATTTCCTACGCCGTGGCAGCATGCCGTAGGCCGGCTGAGGTCTCCATCGTCCAAAAAAAGCGATTCTGTCAAAAGTTTTTTATTTTTCAAGTTTTATTCACTTATTTTTCTTAACCTACCAATTTTAGCTTTCATAGTTAGACTTTGAATTTTCGTCTGAGATTTTTTGTGCTATCTTCTCATCATTTTATAAGGTTGCTCACAAAATTTCAAGTCATTTGGATATCATCTGAGGGTAGCTGTAGTTCAAACCTACACCTTTATTTACATGACAAGGCAACTAGTTGTGTGCATGCTGAATGTAGTGTATGACTAGAGGCAATCCATCTGACTTACAACCCTTTGATCCTGAGATAGATAGGACATTTTATAGATTAGTTAGGCATCGTTTTATACCTTTTGATCATTCTGAGCATTCCATAACTGGTGAATCTGTGCATTCTGTTATTGGTGATTTTGAACATCCTGATCTTGAGCATTATAATTTTGAGCATTCTGATTCTGAGCATTCTGATTTTGCACATTCTGAGAACATGGCATAACCTCCACCTCGTGAGAGGACTCTAAGGGAAATGGCTGCACCTGATTTCACCTATGAAAGCTTGTGCATCCAATACCCTGATGAGGATGTCCCATATGTTCTTAAAACTGGACTGATTCATTTGCTTCCAAAGTTTCATGGCCTTGCAGGTGAAGACCCGCACAAACATTTGAAAGAATTTCACATTGTCTGCTCCACCATGAAACCCCCAGATGTCCAAGAGGATCACATATTTCTGAAGGCTTTTCCTCACTCATTAGAGGGAGTGGCAAAGGACTGGCTGTATTACCTTGCTCCAAGGTCCATCACGAGCTGGGATGACCTTAAGAGAGTATTCTTAGAAAAAATTTTCCCTGCTTCCAGGACCACAGCCATCAGGAAGGATATCTCAGGTATTAGACAACTCAGTGGAGAGAGCCTGTATGAGTACTGGGAGAGATTTAAGAAACTATGTGCCAGTTGCCCCCACCATCAGATTTCAGAACAGCTTCTTCTCCAATACTTTTATGAAGGACTCAGTAATATGGAGAGAAGTATGATAGATGCTGCCAGTGGTGGAGCCCTTGGAGACATGACTCCTGCTGAAGCCAGAAATTTAATTGAGAAGATGGCCTCCAACTCCCAGCAGTTTAGTGCCAGAAATGATGCCATAGTCATTAGAGGAGTGCATGAGGTAGCTACAAACCCATTTGCATCATCTGAAACTAAGAAGCTTGAAGGCAAACTGGATGCGTTGGTCAACTTGGTAACCCAGCTGGCCTTGAATCAGAAATCTGTACCTGTCGCAAGGGTTTGCGGTTTGTGCTCCTCTGCTGACCACCATACAGACCTTTGCCCTTCCATGCAGCAACCTGGAGCAATTGAGCAGCCTGAAGCTTATGCTGCAAATATTTACAATAGACCTCCTCAACCTCAACAGCAAAATCAACCACAGCAGAACAATTATGACCTTTCCAGCAATAGATACAACCCTGGATGGAGGAATCACCCTAACCTCAAATGGTCCAGCCCTCAGCAACAACAACAGCAGCCTGCTCCTTCCTTCCAAAATGTTGTTGGCCCAAGCAGACCATACATTCCTCCACCAATCCAACAACAGCAACAACCCCAGAAACAGCCAACAGTTGAGGCCCCTCCACAACCTTCCCTCGAAGAACTTGTGAGGCAAATGACTATGCAGAACATGCAGTTTCAGCAAGAGACCAGAGCCTCCATTCAGAGCTTAACCAATCAGATGGGACAATTAGCTACTCAATTGAATCAACAACAATCCCAGAATTCTGACAAGCTGCCTTCTCAAGCTGTCCAAAACCCCAAAAATGTCAGTGCCATTTCATTGAGGTCGGGAAAGCAGTGTCAAGGACCTCAACCCGTAGCACCTTCCTCATCTGCAAATGAACCTGCCAAACTTCACTCTATTCCAGAAAAAGGTGATGACAAAAATCTACCTAACAATTTCTGTGCAGGTGAATCTTCTTCCACAGGTAATTCTGATTTGCAGAAGCAGCACATTCCCCCTCTTCCATTCCCTCCAAGAGCAGTTTCCAACAAAAAAATGGAAGAGGCAGAGAAAGAGATCTTGGAAACGTTTAGAAAAGTAGAAGTAAACATACCTCTGTTGGATGCAATAAAGCAAATTCCAAGATATGCCAAATTCTTGAAGGAGCTGTGCACTAATAAGCGGAAGCTTAAAGGAAGTGAACGAATTAGCATGGGCAGAAATGTCTCCGCATTGATTGGTAAATCTGTTCCTCAAATTCCTGAAAAATGCAAAGATCCAGGTACATTCAGCATACCTTGTATCATAGGGAATAGTAAGTTTGACAATGCCATGCTAGATTTAGGAGCTTCTGTTAGTGTTATGCCTCTGTCTATTTTTAATCCTCTATCTCTAGGCCCCTTGCAGTCAACTGATGTGGTAATTCATTTAGCTAATAGAAGTGTTGCCTACCCTGTTGGTTTCATAGAAGATGTCTTAGTTAGAGTTGGTGAACTGATTTTCCCTGTTGATTTTTATATTTTGAATATGGAAGATGGATTTTCTCAAGGATCAGTTCCCATCATTCTAGGAAGACCCTTTATGAAAACTGCTAGAACTAAGATAGATGTTTATGCAGGCACACTGTCTATGGAATTTGGTGACATAACTGTTCATTTTAATATTCTGGATGCTATGAAATACCCATCTGAAGATCTTTCTGTATTTCGTGCTGAAATAATTGACCATGTTGTTGATGAATACATGACTGATCTTTATTCTAATCTGCATGCCTCTCACTCTTCATGCATTGAGTCTGAAATTGTACTTGATCATATGTCTAAATTTGATGCTGAGAGTGAGTCTGAGAGTGATATTGATTGCATGCCTGGTGGTGGTGTTTTACCTCTTGAGATTGATTTTATAGAGTCAGATAGGACTAACCATGTTTCAGGAAGTACGCATACCTCTGACTTTCTTTATGAGGTAAAGGCTGAGAAACCATCTCCTTCTACCACTGTCCAGCCGACCACACCAGAATTGAAGCCTCTGCCATCAAATTTAAAATACGCTTACTTGGATGATAGCAAGAGTTTTCCAGTGATTATATCTGCCTCCCTTGCTGATGAACAAGAGGAGAAGTTGTTGTCAGTTCTCAAGAAGCATAAGAAGGCTATAGGCTGGACCCTGGCGGACATTCCTGGTATTAGCCCATCCACATGTATGCATCGAATAAATTTAGAGGATGGAGCTAAACCAGTAAGACAACCACAGAGAAGACTCAACCCGATGATTCTTGATGTAGTAAAGAAGGAGATAACCAAGCTTTTGCAAGCTGGAATCATTTATCCTATCTCCGATAGCCAATGGGTGAGTCCCGTCCAGGTAGTCCCGAAAAAGACTGGCCTCACAGTGATCAGAAATGAGAAGGAGGAGTTGATTCCTACTCGGGTGCAGAACAGTTGGAGAGTCTGCATTGACTATAGGAGGCTGAACCAGGTTACCAAAAAGGACCATTTTCCCCTGCCATTCATTGACCAGATGCTTGAACGCCTGGCAGGTAAATCCCACTACTGTTTCCTTGATGGTTTTTCTGGTTATATGCAAATTACTATTGCTCCTGAGGATCAGGAAAAGACCACATTCACCTGCCCCTTCGGCACTTTTGCTTATAGGAGGATGCCTTTCGGCCTGTGCAATGCCCCTGGTACCTTCCAGCGGTGCATGATTAGTATTTTCAGTGATTTTTTAGAAAATTGCATAGAGGTATTTATGGATGATTTCACTGTATATGGATCCTCTTTTGATGGTTGTTTGAATAGTTTGGAAAAAGTTTTGAATAGATGCATTGAAACTAACCTTGTTCTAAATTTTGAAAAATGTCATTTTATGGTTGAGCAAGGTATAGTTTTAGGCCACATTATTTCCAATAAGGGTATTGAAGTAGATCCTGCAAAAATTTCTGTTATTTCACAATTGCCTTACCCCTCTTGTGTGCGAGAGGTGCGATCTTTTCTTGGTCATGTAGGATTCTACAGGCGCTTTATAAGGGATTTTAGCAAAGTAGCCCTTCCACTGTCCAACTTGTTGCAAAAGGAGGTGGAGTTTGACTTTAATGACAGATGCAAAGAGGCTTTTGATTGCCTCAAGAGAGCGTTGACTACCACCCCCATCATCCAGGCACCCGATTGGACAGCCCCTTTTGAGCTTATGTGTGATGCATCAAATTATGCATTGGGGGCTGTCCTTGCTCAGAAAATTGATAAATTGCCCAGGGTGATATATTATGCTTCTAGGACTTTAGATGCTGCCCAAGCAAATTATACTACTACTGAGAAAGAGCTTCTAGCCATAGTTTTTGCTCTTGAAAAATTTCGATCTTATTTGCTTGGTACTCGCATTATTGTTTATACTGACCATGCAGCTCTAAAGTACTTGTTGAAGAAGGCTGATTCTAAGCCTAGGTTGATCCGATGGATGCTCTGGCTCCAAGAGTTTGACTTGGAGATCCGTGATAGGAGCGGAGCACAAAATCTAGTTGCTGATCATTTGAGTCGGATCGAACGTGTCTCTGATGCAAATTCACCTATTCGGGATGATTTCCCGGATGATCATTTGTATATATTGTATAGTATTTCTGACTCTCTTTCTACTCCTTGGTTTGCTAACATTGTCAATTATTTAGTTGCCTCTGTTTTTCCTCCCTTAGCATCTAAGGCCCAAAAAGATAAGATTAAAAGTGATGCTAAGCATTTTATTTGGGATGACCCCTACTTGTGGAAATTGTGCAGTGATCAGGTCATTAGACGGTGCATTCCAGATCATGAGACTGACTCAGTCCTGCAGTTCTGTCATTCTTCCGCACCGGGAGGTCATCTGGGTGTTCAAAGGACAGCTCGCAAAGTGCTTGATTGTGGTTTTTATTGGCCCACCATCTTTAAAGATGCGTGGAAGATCTGCAGCACTTGTGAGCAGTGTCAGAGAGCAGGAAATACACTTACATGGCGACAACAAATGCCTCAGCAACCTATGCTATTCTGTGAGGTGTTTGATGTCTGGGGTATAGATTTCATGGGTCCTTTTCCTGTCTCTTTTGGTTATGTTTACATTCTCCTTGCAGTTGATTATGTTTCAAAATGGGTGGAAGCCAAGCCCACTAGAACTAATGATGCTAAAGTTGCCGCAGACTTTGTCAGGTCTAATCTATTTTGCAGGTTTGGAGTACCTAAAGCAATTTTTAGTGATCAAGGAACCCATTTTTGCAACAGGACAATGCATGCCCTGCTTAAAAAGTACAGGGTGGTACACAGAGTATCCACACCATACCACCCCCAGACTAATGGACAGGCAGAAATTTCTAACAGGGAAATCAAGAGAATTCTAGAGAAGATTGTGCAGCCAAGCAGGAAAGATTGGAGTACCAGGCTTGATGATGCTCTCTGGGCACATCGGACTGCCTACAAAGCACCCATAGGAATGTCTCCTTATCGGGTTGTCTTTGGAAAGGCATGTCATCTTCCAGTGGAAATTGAGCACAAAGCATACTGGGCAGTGAAGACTTGCAACTTCTCTATGGATCAAGCTGGCGAGGAAAGGAAGTTGCAATTGAGTGAGTTAGATGAAATCCGCCTAGAAGCCTACGAGAATGCCAAGTTCTACAAAGAAAAGACCATGAAGTTCCATGATAGCATGATAGTTAAAAAAGACTTCGTGGTTGGGCAAAAGGTGTTATTGTATAATTCTAGGCTTGGACTCATGAGTGGTAAGTTGAGGTCTAAGTGGATTGGTCCTTTTGTTGTTACTAATGTTTTTCCTTATGGTACAGTTGAGATCAAAAGCGACTCCACAAACAAGAGCTTCAAGGTCAATGGACATCGACTTAAGCCATTCCTCACGAACCCTTCTTTAGTGGACGTAGTGGTGGAAGAGACTTCCTTACTCCACCCTACTCTTCCTCCACCATGACTTAGGGAGTTTTTCTTTTCCTATCTCCTTCTTTGCTTTTATTACACTTGTCCGATTCTCTTTGATGATTTAATTGATTTTAATCTTTTAATTGTGCTACATTGAGGACAATGTGTTGTTTAAGTATGGGGGGGAGTGTTCTTTGGTTTTGCTAGTTTTGTTGGTTTTGTTAATTTGTTAGTTGTGTTAATTTGTTAATGTTGTTAGTTTCGTTGGATTTTCAGTTTAATATTTTGGGTCAATTTCATGTGCACGTACGACTTTACATGTTTTTCTTTGAATTATAGGATATGTTCAAGAAATGGGTAATTGTTTTGAAAATAAAAGTTCTTGACATTTTGTGACTTGAAATCCTTGATTCTTCTCTACATGTCATGATAGTTTTGAAAGCTCAATTTGAAAGTGATGATTTTACCTTTGTGAGAATTTGAGCCATCCATCATTATAATCATTTGGTGTGTTTTGCCCCATTGATTGCTTGCACAATAGCCTTGGCTTGATTCTTGTTGATGCGTCCTAATTCACATGCATATTTGGAAATGATTAAGGCAATTTTGTTCTTATAAGCTTCTAGCCAAATGGACTTACCTTGAATTAATTCCTTTGATAGCCCTTTTGAGCCTTGTTTCCCTTTCCTTGTTTTGAAGCTCACTACAAGCCTTAAGTGAAAAACCATGATATTACCATATCCTTAAGGAATTTTGGAGCTTTGGAATTGTTTTGGGAATAAGTGTGGGGGGGTTTTTGTTTCATTGGACAACTTGTTTTGTTGGCTATGCTTCATGATGTATTTTGGGCCATACTTGATGTACATTGTATATTGGTTAAATGTTGGACATGCTGAATGAAATGTTGTTTCTCAAAGGCTAAAAAAAAAAAAAATCGAAAAAAAAAAATTCGAAAATAGAAAAAGAAAAGCAATAAAGTTGAGTTAATAAGATCTTAAATGGCACAAGAATGATGAAACTCTTGGTTCTACTCTTCATGTTTAATTTTTATCTTTA
This sequence comes from Glycine max, assembly GCF_000004515.6. Lineage (NCBI taxonomy): Eukaryota > Viridiplantae > Streptophyta > Magnoliopsida > Fabales > Fabaceae > Glycine > Glycine max. The sequence goes on along the minus strand of NC_016088.4, from coordinate 13,492,506 downwards.
CTTCTTTTTATTTTCTTATTTTTTTCTTAATATGCACTTATTCCCTTTTGCTCCTCTATTCCTTTGGGATTTAGCCACTTATTCCATATTTCTCCATACCTTGTCCTTGGCCCCACTACAACCTTAAAAGACCTTTTGATCCTCATGTGCTTGTGTTTATGGGTTGATTGTCAATTTTAGAATCTTGCCAAGTTTATGTGGTGTTTGCTTTCATGGGTGCTTTGAGGGTAAATAGTAGCCTAGACACTTGAGAGATAGAGTTTATATCTTGTGAGGCTTTATCACTTTTCATTCTTGAGCTGATTAACTATTTTGCCATGATTGGGTTGCTTGGATGATTTTCATGAATGTCTTGACTTTTTGGATCTCCTTATGTTAGATGTTACCCATTCCTTTCATTCCTTGATGTTCATTGAGAAATATGTGAATGTTTTTGTTTGTCTCCCTCTGATATCCTTGGATTTTGTTCTTTGTTTCATTTTGCCCAGGAGTGCAAAAGGCTAAGTATGGGGGGTTTTGATGTGCCATCATTTTCTTCTATTTTCTAAACCCTTTTTGCACCATTTTAATTATTGATTGGTCTTAATTGTCAATTAATTAGGCAGTTTTATTATTTGGGCTCATTTAGCTAATTTTATGTTTTTAATCTAATTTCAGGAATTAATGAAACATTGGGCTTAATCCGGATTTTGGTTGTGGACTTGAAGAGGGCAAATAAAGCAGTGCTTATCTTAGTTGTCGCAACCTACCCTTCGGCGGGAGGGCGACGCGTGACTCGCGGGATGCGTGTTCCACGAAAGGAATACGCGCGGAGTCGCCACCAACGTTTATTTGAGGAAAACGTCGGAAAAACCGGAAAAGACGCGATCTACGAACTTTTTAAGTGAAAGGTTCGGGAGTTGTATTTACGTACGGGGAAGGTATTAGCACCCCACACGTCCGTCCCAAGGGACGGCAGCCTTTAATTGAATGTGTAAACATGACTTTGATTTTTTACGTTCCCTTTTATGTCCTTATATCCTTTATACCTTTTTTATATTTTTTCTTTTTTGTGGTCGACAAGGGTGTTTCCCTTTGCTCCTACGTATTCCTCAATTTGGGATGAGAAAATCAGACCTACGTAGTTCTTTTTTATCAAGTGATTCTTTTTACTTAAGTGGTGATCATTTTAAGGCGTTGGACCTTAAAAATGATCCATTTTACTTAGTGAGAAATTGAAATGACAAACTTCAAAAACCTATTTTTTATGGACGAGCTTGATTAGGCGAGTTGATTTTAGCCTTAGTTTCACTTTAGTTATTAATCAATTCGATTAAGAATGAGAAATCCCAAAGAGAAAACGTCCGATTGATTTTCCACTTTATTTTGCTAAAAGATGTTTTTGATTATTATATTATTTTTTACCTCTTTTTGATTTCCAACGTGGTTACGGCACGACCGAACGGTCGGAATTTATTTTAACCGAAGTTAACGGATAATACAATTCAAACGTTCGGTGGAAATTTATTTTATTTTTAAGTTAAGCGAGAAATGAGTTAAGTAAAATGGCTTAAGCACGTCAACAGGGGGTATAAAAAGTAAACTAAAATGGCTTAAGCACGTCAACAGGGGGTATAAAAAGTAAACAAAACGAGAACAAAAATGCACGAAACACAATGTGGACCACTACGGGTACATAGAATGAATCGAAAAGCTTGGTTCGAGGTACTTACCCGTTGAAGATCGAAGAACGATGAAGAACGAATGAAGAACGTCGAAGAACGGTTGAAATCTTTGCGAAATTCCTCACGGAAAACGTTACGAAAACGTTTCGGAAGCGCCTCGGCTTAGATTTTCTTCACGGAAATAATTTTTCCAAGCAAATTCGAAAGAGAGAGAAGTGCCAAAGGGGCTGAACCCCTTTCTTCTTCACTTCCTCCCCTATTTATAGCAAAATAGGGGAGGTGGTTGCCGCCCAGCTCGCCCAGGCGAGCCAGGTTGCTTCCTCCAGAAGCAACAGCCTTCTGGAGGAATATTCTGGAGGGCCCAAGTGGGCCTGGGTGCTATTTGCACCCCCATTTTTACTAAGTACACCCCCCTCTGCTTTTTTTTTGGTGATTCTTTTTTCGTAAAGTTACGGAAACTTACGAATTTCGTAACGATACTTGTTTTCTTTCCGTAATGTTACGGAACCTTGCGGATTACATAATCATCCCCCTTTTGACTTACGGAATGTTACGGAACCTCACTTAATTATGCAACGATGCTTCCATTTGATTTCCGGTGTGTCACGGAAACTTACGGATTCTGCATCAATATTTTTTTGGTTTTTCGGCATGTCCTGGGATTTCACAAATTGCCTAATGATGGATGTCAAGCACCTCACAAGGACCAAAGAAAGGTCGCATGTCATCAAGCAAAGGTCCCCGGACGAAATTAGGGTATGACAGTTGCCCCTCTTTACTTGTCTTTTATTGGAGATAAAAGGAAAGTAAAGACAAGACACTAATTTCGTTCCTCTCGATTTGACGAGAGTCGCGGGTGACCATAAAATCTCCACATGCAAATGACTTGTTGTTCCCGGATTTTCACAAATTGCCTAATGATGGGTGCCAAGCACCTCACAAGGACCAAAGAAAGGTCGCATGTCATCAAGCAAAGGTCCCCGGACGAAAATTAGGGTATGACACTAATTTCGCTCCTCTCGGTTGACGAGAGTCGCGGGTGACCATGACTTGTCGTTCCCGGAATTTCACAAATCGCCTAATGATGGGTGCCAAGCACCTCACAAGGACCAAAGAAAGGTCGCATGTCATCAAGCAAAGGTCCCCGGACGAAAATTAGGGTATGACACTAATTTCGCTCCTCTCGGTTGACGAGAGTCGCGGGTGACCATGACTTTGTGGTTCCCGGAATTTCACAAATCGCCTAATGATGGGTGCCAAGCACCTCACAAGGACCAAAGAAAGGTTGCATGTCATCAAGCAAAGGTCCCCGGACGAAAATTAGTGTATGACACTAATTTCGCTCCTCTCGGTTGACGAGAGTCGCGGGCGACCATGAAATTTCCGCATGTAAATGACTTGTTGTTCCCGGAGGAACAAAAGGTGCAGAAGACTATGTCAGCCTCTGCATGCTATCAAGCGTTCTGTCTTACAGATAGCAAAAGAATGTTTATACGGATAAACACTCGGGTATTTCCGCGTATCATCGGGCCCGCCGCCTCTGGATGACACAAGGGTGCGGATAACCGTAAGGTATCTCCGCGTATCATCGGGCCCGCCGCCTCTGGATGATACAAGGGTGCAGAATGACCAAATTTTGTCTCTGCTTGTCATCGGGCCCGCCGCCTCTGGATGACAAAAGGGTGCGGATAACCGTAAGGTATCTCCGCGCATCATCGGGTCCGCCGCCTCTGGATGATACAAGGGTGCAGAATGACCAAATTTTGTCTCTGCTTGTCATCGGGCCCGCCGCCTCTGGATGACAAAAGGATGCGGATAACCGTAAGGTATCTCCGCGCATCATTGGGCCTGCCGCCTCTGGATGATACAAGGGTGCAGAATGACCAAATTTTGTCTCTGCTTGTCATCGGGCCCGCCGCCTCTGGATGACAAAAGGATGCGGATAACCGTAAGGTATCTCCGCGTATCATTGGGCCCGCCGCCTCTGGATGATACAAGAGTGCATGTCACATGACCTCAGGGTCAGTATGACAGAGATTATAGGGCGGCCGACAAAAGCAAGGCTCTTGCTCCTACGTATCCTCCAATGAGGAACTTAGACCTACGTAGTTCTGGATAACTTGTGAGACTTGAAAAGTCTCCATCGGAAAATGCTGACATCTCCGGAAAGGGCGCAGATGACCACATTGGCCTCTGCTCGTCAATCACACTTGGGGTCACTGAATGACGAGGTGCGGATAACCGTAAGGTGTCTCCGCGGGCTACCAGCTCTTGGGTCATGGCAACAAAAGGCGGTGTGGTCGACAAAAGCGAGGTTCTTGCTCCTACGTATCCTCTAATGAGGAACTCAGACCTACGTAGTTCTGGATAACTTGTGAGACTTGAAAAAGTCTCGGTGTTTTCTCCACTAAAATGCAAACATGCTTTAGCAAAGAGACAAATATTCCAACTGTTTAGAGCAGCATATGCTTTTTTGAGTGACAAACGATGCGTCTACCAGGGAAGGAGAGTCTGCTGATGGGATCCCCCATAACCATAAATGAGATTTTGGATGTTAGCATTTCGTTTCTAAATGACCATTTAGAGGAAACACTGGGTTCGAAAAAAATAGAAGAAATCCACTCAAAGTGTAGAAATCTCGCACAGGTAAGTGTTTCATCCTAATTCCGAACCATAGATATGTCATGACTTGACTTTGCAAATTATTTCCTATCAAATCAAAAATTACATGCGTGATCATGGATCAATAGGACTTCCCTTGGGAATGGGTTCTTTTGGTGGTTTTTTTTTCGGCTTTTGTGTGTTTTTGGCTTTTGATTTTTCTGGCTTTTTCTTTTTCTGTTTTTTTTTTGTTTAGTGCGGGGCAAAAAAAAGTCGCTAGCGCACGGGATTTTGGTTGGTAATCAAAGGGAGAAGACCATTTTAGGTCGTGGTCTCCTTTCCTTCTTTTTTGTTCATTTGGTGACAATTCTGTATTGTTCAGATATTGTCCGGTCCAAAGACCTCTCTGCACATTTCTTCTGTTTTTCCTTCGATCCCTGATCAGGAGCTTTCTTTCCTTCTTCTTCTTCCTTTTTTACTTTCTCCCATTCTTTGATTGGGAATTTCCTTTCTTTTCTTTTTGCTTTCTCCCACTCTTTGATTGGGGAATTTTCCTTCTTTTCTCTTCTTCTTCTTCTTCTTCTTCTTCTTCTTTTCTTTTTTTTTTTTTTTGCTTTCATTGGAAATTTTCCTTCTCTTTTTCTTTGATTGGAAATTTCCCTTCTATTCTTTTTTGCTTCCGAGGGTAAGGATTGACATTCTCACCCTGGGTCAAGGTTTATGGTGAGTCGGGATTTTGGCTCAAAGCTCGTAGAATGGCTAGACATGATACATGTCAGGGCTTGGTTTGGTTCAAGGATAAAAGGGATGCCCCACATTATTTCCATGACACAAATGCAAAAATGATGATTTGGAAACTTTATGCAAAACTGGTCATGCATGCACCTATGTGGACGCTCAAGTGTCAAATTTTTATGGTCAGGTGATGCTAGGGCTCAGGATTCATTTCCTTTATTTTAAATCAACCCAATGTTTCCAAAATATGTTCTTTCATCAATTTGTGCATTCCTCCAAGTCATTTTGGGCGTCCGGGGAAATTTTCACAGCATTCACCCTTCAGGTGTAGACACGTTTTTTCTTCAAAAATCGGTTATGATCAATGAATGAATTTTTTTTCAAAGAAAAGTTGGAAATCGTCTCTTTTCAAAAGCATGTCGGTTTTTAGCTAGACAACTTATTTTCTCTTTTTCCACCTTTTTCCTTACTTGCTTTCTTCTTCTTTTTTTTTTCCTTTATTTGCTCTCTTTTTCTTTACTTGCTGTCTTCTTTTCCTTTTTGTTCTCTTTTCCATTTCATTCATTTCATTTTTTCTTTTCTATTTTTATTTTTATCATGATTTTTTTTGTTTATTTTACACATATATTTTTTGGACGATGTTCCTAAACGAAGAACTCTACACGGTTCCAGAATTTCAAACATCATCAATAGTAATGATATATAAACACTAACGCAACAATCTAAACAAAAATGTATGCGCTGTACAAATGACAATCGAAACAACAAAAACAAACATTAGTCTCTCAAGTCAAAACAATAACATAGAATAAAAATGACAAAAGAAATATGAAAGAAAACATGAATCTGGGGATCTCCCAGTCACGTATCTCCACTCCCTCCCAAGAAGTCAAGCAAATCGGCCATCTCCTCGTCCTCGTGGGCCTCTTCTCCATCGCCGGGAGCTTCTGGGGGTGCCTCTCCTGCTTGGGCCTCAGGCCAATCTCCAGGCCATGCAACCTCTGCCCTGAACTGGTCTGGAGTAGGGCATGAAAAAGAAGCGAAGCCCTGGCTCTGCATGCTAAGGCTCATCTAGTACAGACAATCATGGGTCTGTACATGTGCTCGGTGATTGGCCGCCTGCTGGCGAACCAAATGCCGTAAATACTGCTCCATGTCAAATGCCCCAGCCTGGCCAGCCTGATGAGGCGGTGGTGGCGCGCCTGCGGCCTGTGGAGCATCACCCTGAGCCTGTCTCTGGGTACAGTACTTCTCAATAAAAGCCCGGGTGATGGGCGGCCGAATCACCTTGGTAGGTGCAACGGGGACTCCGAACGACTGGCAGAGTCCTGTGATCAGTGCGGGGAATCCCAGGGCCCTGTTGGACTTGTCTGGGTCCAAAGGGTGCCTAGTAGGCGCCATACCTGCAAAAATATAGATGGCATCAGCGATCAACTGAGCCACATGGATGCTCATCCGTGTCAGGATGGCGTACACCAACTGACACTTCGGCATGGGAAGGTCGGAATTATGATCGGTGGGCAGGATGTTGCTGAGGAGCAACGTCATCCATATCTTGGTCAGGGTGGTCATGTTGGTGCGCATGATTCGCACTCGCCTCCCTGCAGCAGTCCTGGCAAAATCCTGCCCCGGTATACATAGCAGCTGGGCGATGGCCTCCTCATCGAACCCATCAGACCGGTTCCTCCTCTGGCCATACTCACATTCCTGGCCCTCTTCCAACACCAACGGATATCCTAGGAGTTGGCCGATAGCGTCGGCATCAAACGGGATCCACTGACCCTTTACCCAGGATCTCATGTCACGCACGCCCTCCTCTGTTGGCCAAGCATTGGCATAAAACTCAAGGACTATTTCTGGATCAAACCTGGCCATGGGAGTAACCAGTGATGCCCACCGCCGGCGCCCTATTTCCTCCTGGAAATCAGTATACTCGTCGTCCCTGAGCTGGACGCGTCGCTCCCGGAGAAACGACCATCCCTTGATGGCCTCGAAGCGCTGCTGGTGTACAGCGCTCCTAAAGCGGTGACTGTCATACTCCGGAGCGGAACTAGTTCCTTCGGCTACCTTGTCCTTCCTGGACCTCTTTGAGGCAAGCTTCCTCGGGGCGATTTCCTGCGAAGGCAAACATTTGGAAAGTTAGTTTTACCAGTGGGACACTACTCTTAAAACAAAAATGGCATACAACCTCCTCCCATAAATACAAACATCAATGTAAATTTAGAGCAAGCTTATGTGCATATTTCCTTACGAACGTTCACTTGCACAAGACATCCTATTAACTAAGAAAAATGCACCCATATACAATCAAGGCAGCTTCATTACCTAGATTATTTACATGTACTTCCAAGGTGTATTTGTTATTTACATCACACACATCTCCTTGGCTAAATTTACATACATGCATACTCAAAGCATTTTGGGGTACCAAAAATTGCACATGTGCACATCTTGGTATTTCTAATACCTATACATACACAAACTTCATGATGAATCTTGACTATCTACACAATAAGGTGCTACGTTTCATGCTCTTTTCAAGTTTTTGCTACCTAAAGTCGCATGCAAATTCAAGTATATTTTCCTTTGCTGAAAAAAATTGTATTCAAATTAAAAGGTATATTTTTTTGTAATGTATTCTCTTTACATAACATGCAACATTTTATATATTTTTTTTGTGAGACATTTTGACTACCAAAAATTATATGTACATACATCCAAGTATTTTGCTATCATACCCAAAGTGTATATTGCCAAAGGTATTTTGCTACCTACTCCAAACCTACACATTCATGACGAGCAAAATTCCTAAACATCTAGGCGTAGGGAAATTATTGTAGCGTGGCCCATAGCTGATTGCTGGCCAAAAAGGGTAACTTTACCCAATATGCACCTCCTCTTGTGTTCTTTTTTGCATAAAATTTTAGTTCCTAGGCCTAGGATATATGTGAGGCAATTACTCTAGCCTTTTTCGGGAATGAATGCATATTCCAAAAATATGTACAAACCAAAATGCCCCATGGGTTGTTTCCTTACAAAAGTCACGCGCTAATGCCATTGAGGCATTTCACCGAACACTTGGTGGGCGCGCGTTTAGGCGTCAATAGCAAGAGAACGGGGACAATGTGGCATGTCCCATCGTTCCAAAATGCATTATAGGCCTAGGGCCATCCCATACAAACCCCTAATTCAACCTAATCAAGCAAGAAAACAAACCAAAATTGCCCCATATATTTGAGCACATTCCCACAATTTAGAGCACCAAAAGGAGATCAAAATACACCAATGAAAAGCTAGAAAGCTTAGGGATGGAACACTTACTTGTTGGTGATGAACAAAAGCGCAAAACGGAATCAAAAAATGCGAAAAAGGATGACCCTAGGGCTGCAAACTCGTCAATCCCGTGGGTATGGCTTTTGAAAGGGGGGAAAAGAAGTTTTTGAATGTAAAAACGCCCCCCCTTTCGTCATTCTTATAATTTGGTGCAGGGGTGGCTCGCCCAGGCGAGCTAACCTGCATTTTTTTTTTTTTTTTTGAGGGGAACATTAACCATGTCCCCTCCCTTCTCATGGATTAGCGTCTTGCCTAATCTTGAACTTACTTAGGTTAGAATTAGGCGTTGATTACTTATTTTTACTTTTTTAAAACGAACAAATAGTAAAAGAAAGCTGCAAAATACAAAGGATACGGGGCTGCCTTGCAGCGACATTCTCTGCTTGTTTCGCGCAGAGAAGGGGCATCGATCGGTCGGTCGTGACCCCATCCCCACTTGCATCCGTCCTTAAGTACCTGCAAGTAATAAACAACCAGGTATGGCCAATCTTGACCGCGTCATTACCTTACCTTGATTGGTTTCTGCCGTTCATGTTTTGTCTCTACCCCAGAAGGTAGCCCAAGATGATCCTGCCCCTGTTTTACCACAACAATATACATGCGTATGCGTATGCGTATGCATGAATGTTTTCAAACGCAGCAAATTTAGGGAAAGTTGGTTCAGGTTCAATTCTAATTAAGCGCTTGGGGCATCCCATGAACTAAGCGGAAGGGCTCAGGTGATCACAGATTAACGCAAGGTTTGAAACTAACGTGAGGACTAAAAGCCTCGAATCCACGTTCATTTCTTTGAAAGATTGTAACGAGAGATACAACAGACAGGAAATCCCTGGGGGAAATCCAGAAAACGCATAAAGATAAAGAACATGCAGCGACATCCTTAATTGCCCCAGCTTCTAAGCATAATATTGTTTGACGACATCAGAGTTCACGGGTGAAGGTAGCTCTTCGCCATCCATGTTGGTAAGCACCAGGGCTCCTCCGGAAAAAGCCCTCTTCACAACAAAAGGCCCTTCGTAGTTCGGGGCCCATTTCCCTCGATGGTCCTTGACAGCATGGGACATTTTCTTTAGCACAAGGTCTCCCTCATGGAACTTGCGTACGCGTACTTTCTTGTCGAATGCACTCTTCATTCTTTGCTGGTATAAGCGCCCATGACTCATGGCCGTTAAGCGCTTACCCTCAATGAGGTTGAGCTGATCATAGCGTGTTTGAGCCCACTCTGATTCCTTTAATCCGGATTCTGCCAAGATCCTTAATGATGGGACTTCTACCTCAAACAGTAACACAGCCTCCATCCCATATACCAATGAGAACGGCGTTGCCCCAGTTGACGTTCGCACTGAAGTCCGGTAACCGTGTAACGCGAATGGGAGCATTTCGTGCCAATCCTTGTATGACACGGTCATCTTTTGGATAATCTTTTTGATATTCTTATTGGCCGCTTCCACGGCTCCATTCATCTTTGGCCGGTAGGGTGTGGAATTGTGATGCTGGATTTTAAACTCCTCGCACATTTCCCCCATCATCTTGTTATTCAGGTTGGTGCCGTTGTCCGTGATAATCTTCCTTGGCAAACCATATCGGCAGATGATCTCTTTCTTAATGAACCTGACCACCACATTCCTCGTGACATTGGTATATGAAGCCGCCTCGACCCACTTGGTGAAATAATCTATCGCTACGAGGATGAAGCGATGACCATTCGAGGCCTTGGGCTCGATGGCCCCGATGACATCTATTCCCCACATGGAGAAAGGCCAAGGGGCGGACATGACATTCAGAGGATGTGGTGGGGCATTGACATTATCTGCGAATGCTTGACATTTGTGGCATTTCCTCACATGGACACAACAATCACTTTCCATGGTAAGCCAGTAATAACCTGCTCTTAGGATCTTCCTGGCCATAGCATGCCCGTTGGCGTGCGTTCCAAACGAGCCCTCATGGACTTCCTCGATCATGTGATTTGCCTCCTTGGCATCCACACACCGCAGGAGTGTCATGTCGTGATTTCTTTTATACAGTATGCTTCCGCTCATGAAGAAACCGGCTGCCAACCTTCTCAATGTCCTTTATCATTGTCGGCAATCTCTGGCGGGTATTCTTTGCTTACGACATATCGCTTGATGTCGAAATACCAAGGCTTTCCGTCCCGTTCCTCTTCCACTTGGCAACAATGCGCGGTTTGCCATGACACCAAAATTCAATGTAGGGTAGATCCCCGTGCGGTGTTAGCTGGAACATAGACGCCAACGTAGCAAGTGCATCCGCCATTTGATTTTCCTCGCGGGGAACATGATGGAAGGAGATCTCATCGAAGGTTTAGCCAATTCCTTGATATAGGCTTTGTAGGGTATCAGCTTGGGATCTCTAGTTTCCCATTCCCCTCTCAGCTGATGGATTACCAACGCTGAGTCGCCGTACACCTTGAGTAGTTTGACATTGGAGTCAATTGCTGCCTGGACGGCTAGGGCACATGCTTCATATTCGGCCATGTTGTTGGTGCAGTCGAATCCTAGCCTAGCTGTGAAAGGTACACATTGATTGTCCGGAGAGACCAACACTGCCCCAACGCCATGACCTAGAATGTTTGACGCTCCGTCAAACCATACAGTCCATTTGTCCCGATCTTCGTCCAATTTTTCCTCGAACAAGGCCATGATGTCCTCATCCGGGAATTCAGGATGCATGGGCTGGTAGTCGTTAAGAGGCTGTTGAGCCAAATAATCTGCTAAAGCGCTTCCTTTTATCGCCTTTTGGGTGACGTAGACTATATCAAACTCAGATAGCAGGACTTGCCACCGGGCGATTCGTCCCGTGAGAGCTGGCTTTTCAAAGATGTACTTAACCGGGTCCATTTTGGATATCAACCAGGTAGTATGGCTCAGCATGTACTGCCTTAGGCGATGGGATGCCCATACTAAAGCACAACACGTTCTTTCGAGCAAGGAGTAATTCATCTCACAGGTCGTGAACTTCTTACTTAGGTAGTAAACAGCGCGCTCTTTCTTCCCGGATTCGTCATGTTGCCCCAGCATACACCCCATTGACTCGTCCAAGATTGTCATGTACAAAATGAGAGGCCTTCCAGGTACTGGTGGCATAAGCACGGGAGGATTCATTAGGCACTTTTTGATCCTTCCAAAAGCCTCTTGGCAATCCTCATTCCAGCGATCAGTTTGGTTTTTGCGCAAGAGTTTGAACAACGGCTCACAAATGGCGGTGAGCTGCGATATGAATCTGGCAATATAATTCAAGCGCCCCAGGAAACCTCGGACTTGCCTCTCTGTACGGGGTTCTGGCATCTCAAGGATAGCCTTCACTTTTTCGGGGTCTACCTCTATCCCTTTCTGGCTTACAATGAAACCAAGCAATTTCCCTGATTTGACCCCAAAGGTACACTTAGCGGGGTTCAACCTTAATTGATATTTCTTAAGCCTTTCGAACAACTTCCGTAGGTTGACAAGGTGTTCTTCCTCGGATTTAGATTTAGCAATTATGTCGTCCACGTAGACCTCGATCTCTTGATGCATCATATCATGGAACAAAGCTACCATGGCCCGTTGATAAGTTGCCCCGGCATTCTTGAGTCCAAAGGACATCACCTTGTAACAGAACGTTCCCCACAGGGTGACGAAAGTAGTCTTTTCCATATCCTCGGGCGCCATCTTTATCTGATTGTAACCAGAGAAACCGTCCATGAAGGAAAATAAAGCGAAATTGGCCGTGTTATCTACGAGGATATCAATGTGTGGTAAAGGAAAATTGTCCTTGAGACTGGCCCGATTCAGGTCCCGGTAATCCACACACATTCGTACTTTTCCATCTTTCTTAGGAACCGGTACGATGTTGGCAACCCATTCTGGATACCGAGCGACGGCCAGAAATCCAGCGTCAAATTGCTTCTTCACTTCTTCTTTTATCTTCAAGGAGGTTTTGGGCTTCATCCTTCTCAGTTTCTGTTTTACCGGGGATCACTCGGGATTTAGAGGTAATCGGTGCTGTACAATGTCAGAACTCAAACCGGGCATATCTTGGTATGACCAAGCAAAGATGTCTTGGTAGTCTTTTAGCAGGATTATTAATTCTTCACGGATAGGTGCGGTAATACCTGTACCTATCTTTACTTCCCTCTTTCCACTGCCAATTCCTAAGTCTACTAGTTCTGATTCTTCTTGATGAGGCCCCATTTCTTGGTCCTCATGGGCAACCATCCTTTCTAATTCTGGGGGAAGTCCCACATCCTCTTTTCCTTCATCTTCCGTTTGATTCATTTCTTGCTCGAAGTCGATAGGCGGGTCCCAGGTATTAGTACCTTCGGGGGACTCGTCATCGGATCTGCCGTTTCAGAAAAAGAAGTAAACATGCAAATGAATGAGAATGGGTAGAGACCAGGAACAGATGAAGAAAGATCCTTGTATTATAAATTCAAAAACAAAAGACACAAAGCCTTAACAAAAGGAAAAACTCTAAAGCCTAGGCCCAACTATAGAGCTTTTAAAACCGTAAAGGTTTACATTATGCTCGTTGCGTAAATGCCGGGGCGTTCCTCCACTCGCCAATTTCCCAGTTGGAAATCGGGAGGGCATGATCGTACCAAATCCAAAGTATTCAGAACATCATCCTCGCATATCGCGAACACTTGACCTTTGTCTCCCAGACCCGCGCTTATAAAGCTTCTACTTATGTGGCAGGGCGGGCTTCCTTCACTTTCTTGTCTCCAACGCGAGCTTTGACCACTGTTCTTCCTTCCCGCGATGCTTCTTTTCATGTCCGCCTGAGTGGGCTTATAGCCTAAACCATACTTCCCACGATTTCCTTGGGTATTTATCAGGCTAGTTATGCCGCCGTTGTCTTTGCCTAAACCCATCCCGGGTTCATAACCGTTCCCCAACATAACTCGGGCCATCATTACCGCTGCATCGGACAGACAAGGCTGCCCAAAGAGGGAGTCCACGGAGGAAATGCTGACCACCTCAAAAGACTGGAAAGCAGTTTCTAACGATTCTTCTGCGGCTTCCACATAAGGCATGGAGGATGGGCAGCTTACCAAGATATCTTCCTCGCCTGACACGATGACCAAGTGCCCCTCCACTACGAATTTCAGCTTTTGGTGGAGTGTAGAAGGCACAACTCCCACTGAGTGGATCCACGGGCGCCCCAACAGGCAGCTGTAGGGGGGGTTAATATCCATTATTTGGAAGGTGACTTGACAGGTGTGAGGGCCTATTTGTACTGGGAGATCGATCTCTCCCCTAACCTCTCGGCGAGTGCCGTCGAAGGCCCGAACCACCATTGAACTTGGTTTTAAGTGGGAAGCATTGAATGGTAACTTCTCCAAAGTGCTCTTAGGCATCACGTTTAAACTGGAACCATTATCGATGAGCACCTTGGCTATGATATGGTCCATACACTTGACTGATACGTGTAAAGCCTTATTATGCCCTCTCCCCTCGGCGGGGATTTCTTCTTCGGCGAAGGCAAGATAGTTGTTGGTAGTGATATTGTTGACCAGCCCTCCGAAACCTTCTACCGAGATATCTTGGGCCACATGAGCCTCGTTCAGCACTTTTACTAGCAGAGCCCGATGAGGCTCGGAACTCATAAGTAACTCCAACAGCGAGACCCTGGCCGGGGTTTTGTTGAGCTGTTCGATAACCTTGAATTCGCTCTGCTGAATTATCCGAAGGAACTCGCTGGCTTCCTCTAGCAACACCTCCTTTTTACCATCCTTTTTCTCCGGGGGGCCCTTTGCCGGAATATCTTTATTCGAAGCGTGGGGTGCTTCGCCATCTTGTTCCTCCACCACTTTTCCTTTTCCCTTGACGTCCGCGGGTTGGACTGGTAGGTCCGGAGGTGCGAACACACGACCACTACGGGTCACACCACTCAGTCCCGTGATATTTGTTACTTTAGCTGACAGCGAGCTGACGTCAGTGACTTCTTCTTCCTTCTTCCCCGGAGGTGTATATCTCCACGGGACCGCGTGGCTATTTTGGTACGGGAAAGGAACAGGTTTGGCTATTAAGGGGTGTCCGGGCTTTTGCGAAGCTGCATTTTTAGTGAAGTATATCACCAGGGGTTTGGGCTTCGCAATACCGCTCCCCTCCGTAGATTGCATGCATATATGCTGCTCCTCTTTTCCTTCAATGCCGACTTCCAGTCGACCTTGATTTATCATCCGCTGTAACAATTCCTCTACTCCCAAACACGTCTCCATGTCATGCAGCTCGCCGGAGTGTAGCAGACAGGAATCCTCCTTACACCCACTATGGGGAATCACACCTCCTTTTTGTAGGGCCTCAAAGATAAACCTCCTAGGGGTTGCCAAATCCCTTAAAGGTTTAGACCTGTGCGGCCTATCGGACTCAACTGCATTAACCGCTCCCCCTCCATGATTGGCGAGCAGGTTGGTTCTCACATTGGGCCGATCCTCTTGGAAAGTCAGCCATCCATCATCCATTAAATGTTGGACCTTGTATTTAAGGGCCAAGCATTTTTCGACGGAATGCCCCAGGACACCCCCATGGTACTTGCAAGTTGCGTTAGGGTCATACCACTTCGGGAAAGGGGGTTCGAGGACCCTTCCGGGAGTTACCACGGCCAAATGATTGGCGATGAGGGATGGCAGAAGATCTTCGTACGTCATTGGGAGTGGGGTGAATTCCGGAAATGGCCTCGGAGGGAAGTTCCTTGTCGTGTTGGAATTACCGGCCAGTCGAGTCGTGTTCGGAGTTGGAACTTGGGGAGCTTCCCTCTGGGTGGGTGCCTTAGGCTGCACGGGTGTTGAACTAGAGGCGTTCCCAGTATGAGCCGAGAAACTTGGGTGATGTTGCGCGTACTGATGGGTACCATGAGGTGTTTGCTGGGGTTTGACCCACGCGGGTGTTGAAGAGACGGCATGGGCATCTCCTTCCTTCCTTTTTGCCCCTGTTGCCCCGATTCTTTTGGCATTCGCATTTGTGGAGGAAACGTAATCAAAATTTCCTCTTTTCAATCCTACCTCGATTCTTTCCCCGGCAAACACTAGATCCGCAAAGCTGGACGGCATGTAACCTACTAGCTTCTCATAGTAGAACACTGGCAGAGTGTCTACCATCATGGTGATCATCTCTCTCTCAACCATGGGAGGAGCTACTTGTGCCGCCAAATCCCTCCATCGCTGCGCATATTCTTTAAAGGTTTCACCCTCTTTCTTGAACATATTCTGCAGTTGAGTACGGTCAGGAGCCATATCAGAATTGTACTGATACTGCCTTAGGAAGGCGGTAATCAGATCCTTCCAAGTACGGATACGGGAAGCTTCCAAATTAGTGTACCACACTACCGCGGCTCCGGCCAAGCTATCCTGAAAGAAGTGTATTAATAGCTTTTCATCTTTAGAGTGGGCGCCCATCTTACGGCAGTACATCTTGAGATGGTTTTTGGGACAAGTCGTCCCTTTATACTTGTCGAAGTCCGGCACTTTGAACTTCGAGGTAATAACAACATCGGGTACTAATTAAAGATCCGTCATGTCTGCGAACGGATAGTCCCCAAATCCTTCTACGGCCCTCAATCTTTCTTCAAGGAGATCGAGCTTCCTCCTTTCTTCAGTTGCTGGGGGCGGCCCTTCCGTGGACAGAACTATTGGTGGTGCTGCGATGTTGGGTTGAGGCAACGTGCCTGGTGCCGGCCCTTCGGGGATCGGGGGATAGAACTCGACATCCCTTCGAGCATAATCTTGAGGGTCTTTGTGGACTTCATCGGGCTGTTGAGGAGGCTCTCTTTCATGGACGGGAGAAGCAATGTGGCCCGCATCTTCTTGCAAGACGGGTGGTGAATAGTTGGGCGGCAATCCATAAGGGTAAGCTGCTCGGTTGTATCCCAGGTGAGGGCTGCCATCGTGCCCCAGTGTGTCCCTTCCCTATCCTACTATGTTTGAGGGAGGATGGTGCGCAGTTGCCAACAGAGTCGGATCTGCTTCGGCAGCCGAACTGACAGCGGCGGCGGTGGCCGCGTTCTTCTCTATGAGCTGCTTCATACTTAACATGGCCTCCATCATGGAGGCCATTTGTTCTTTCAGAGCCGACATGTCGGCTTTCATCTGTTCCTGCATCTCCTCTTGATCACCCATCGTTCTAGATTTGGATCTGGTGCGATAGGGATCCCTTGCGGCGCGTTTAGTTATGGTGTTTTTCCCTAAAAAACCAAACGTGAGGAGTGGGTAAAGAAAGAAAATGCATGCTAGAGATGAAATGTAGGAGTGATTTGATTTGCACAAGCTTTTTGGAGTAGAAACATGGGACCAACTCATTTTATTTCAAAAAGGAAGTCATATCTAGTCAAGGTCTGAGAGACCATACAAGTTTCCTAACGATTTCTAATTATGTGGGCCATTAAGTCTATCATATGCTGACAATAGCCGAGAAGCCCATGAATCTCTTCGGGGGTGGAGTAGGTGTCTGCCATCGCCTTGGCCTTGGCTAATAAGCGGGGAAGTTCTTGACTCCCGTTCAAGGTAAGAGCAAACCGGTCCATCCACATGGTTGCCTCTTGGTGTAAAGAGTCGATCACCCTTCCTCTAGCCTCTTTTTCCGCGTACACTTGAGCATACTCGTCCGCGATTCTATGCTCGTGGGCCATGGCTAGACCCAACTCTTCTTGGTACTTAGCGATGATAGCTAGCATGTTGGTCTCCATCTCGCATAAACGCTGAGACAAGCTTCTTTTGGACCTCGAACAAGCAATTAACTCCTCTTTCAGAACCATGCTATGTGCTCGCGACTGGTCTCTTTCTTTCCTTCGCAACTTGAGTTCACTATTGCTACCCCATAAAACTCCGCGAAATTTGTTCCGGCCATACTCTTCCTTGCGAGCCCTCTTGGTCTCTTGTTCAAGGGCTCTTGCGGTAATTGCATTCTCTTCCCGTAACCCGGCACACTCCTTCCGATCGTGTGTAGCGGCCAACTTGAACTTCTCCTTGGCAAGTTTTGCCTTTCCTAACTCGCTTTTGAGAGCTTAGACTTCTTCGTCCTCTTCCGGTGCTTCAAAACTCTCTTCGCTGACGACTTTTAACTTGGCGAGCCAATCTAAACCTCGTATATGAACTTTCAGCCATTCGTGGTACCCACCAATGATGCCATTACGAATGCCTCTAAGCTCTTGATCTTTCCTTAACGGGGTTTCCCATGCCTTATGGATTCTTTGTATAGTCTTGGAATTTTGTGCGCCGAAATCCCTCACAAGGAAAGGAGACATGCTTTCTTCCGTCGGTGCTCCCCTCATGGGGTACCCTAGTTGTCTTATAGCGAGCGCGGGATTGTAGTTAATACAACCCCTCGTTCCTACCAGCGGAATGTTTGGGTATCTTCCACATGAGAAAAGGACTCCTTCTTTTCCTTCCTTCCATCGGGGGAACCAACTGATTGTTCTACCTCCTATCCCGGCCAAGAGCTGGTCCCAATCTATTCTCCTCTTTTCAGTACACGAGTGATGGCTCAGGAGCGGACATGGATGTCTTGTGTCTTGTTGGAACAAGTGCGAAACCAACCAAACACAGAGGGCGGGTAAGCAACAGATGATCCGTGCGCTACTCTTTTCGCACCTTCGGTCAAATGTGTCAAATAGATCTGCCAAGACAGCTACCACCGGACTTTCCTTGCTATGGTGGTAGGCAAGGAAAGCGTCGATTGCTGCTAGGTCTACCAAACCATCCACGTTTGGAAAGAGGACGACCCCAAAAATTAGCAAAGCTAACACATCCATAAACGGGACCCAGTCTCCTTGATTGGCCATACCCTTCGCCTTGTCTTCTAGGTACCTCTGTGGTAGGCCCGCTATGCCGTTCGGAGTCTGTTTTATGCGGTCCAAACCTCTTGCTGAATCCTTGACCACAGTTGCAATTCTGCTCAAAGAGGGGAGACACCCGGAGGAAAGATATGGTTTTCTTCCCCCGAGAGGACATCCTAGAATTTCCTCAAATTCTTCAATGGTTGGTACTAATTGGAAGTCTCCGAATGTGAAGCACCTCAAAGGCTGGTCGTAGTATTGGGTAAGTGATACAATGGCTTCTATGGACACCTCTGCTATGGTCAACTCTAAGATCTTTCCGTAAGTCTTGCGGAAGGTTTGCATTTGGAGGGGTTCCATCAACCCCCCTAATTCCTTGATACTGGTGGTATCTAGGCTTTTGACCTTGACTTGGTAGAACCTCTTGCCGGTTTGATTTGTTCCCATGCTTACTAAAGTGAGACAAAAACTGGTGCAAATCAAAACTCCGATATCTCATGGGTGGGATGGATGAATGCATGATGGAATGCATATGACACAGATGCAATCTAGGAATGCGGGGGTCCGGGGAATTTGTCCCCTTCTTAGATACGACGTCTAGGGGTAGCGAAATGCCCCAACGCACGTTATTAAGAAGGCGACATGGACCCTCCGTTGGTTTGTTTACAGTAGGGATCAAGACAGAACCCATATGCAATGCCTATGCAAAAAACACAATGCGGGAATGTGCACAGTATGACAATATTTACCGAACATAAGCAAAAGGGTATATGATACTCATGCATGGCAGTGTGAAGAATGGCACGCAGCGTGTTTGCTTCGTGCCCCTATTTAAGGGACCTACAAGGGAGGGAACTAACTAGGCTTTTAGCAATAATCCCCAAGGTAGTCATATCTCTCTTGATGGTTTCTAGAGGTATCATCCCCTTTGAAGAACATATTGTAGCAGTAGGGACTACTAGCAACAATAGGTTTTCAAAGAGAAAAGCTCTAGATGAGGGTTCACTGTAATCAAGCAAGTCGGAGACCTAGCATGATCACAGATTCACCTCCACTCCTTATGCTCCCATGAACCCGGGTATAGGGCCCTTTTTCACTCACAGTGTGTGCAAATAGTTTTGGTGTTTGTGTGCATCAAATGAATAAATATTTACTTCATGCATACATTTAAAACGCACTAAAAGCAACAAAGAGTTTATATACACAAGAACGTAATGAAAGGAAACCAACAAAGGGGTAAGTCACGGTAAAACATTGCACAAAATTAAATAGGCCTAACTCACAAAAAGGTCCCCAGTGGAGTCGCCAACTGTCGCAACCTACCCTTCGGCGGGAGGGCGACGCGTGACTCGCGGGATGCGTGTTCCACGAAAGGAATACGCGCGGAGTCGCCACCAATGTTTATTTGAGGAAAACGTCGGAAAAACCGGAAAAGACGCGATCCACGAACTTTTTAGTGAAAGGTTCGGGAGTTGTATTTACGCACGGGGAAGGTATTAGCACCCCACACGCCCGTCCCAAGGGACGGCAGCCTTTAATTGAATGTGCAAACATGACTTTGATTTTTTACGTTCCCTTTTATGTCCTTATATCCTTTATACCTTTTTTATATTTTTTCTTTTTTGTGGTCGACAAGGGTGTTTCCCTTTGCTCCTACGTATTCCTCAATTTGGGATGAGAAAATCAGACCTACGTAGTTCTTTTTTATCAAGTGATTCTTTTTACTTAAGTGGTGATCATTTTAAGGCGTTGGACCTTAAAAATGATCCATTTTACTTAGTGAGAAATTGAAATGACAAACTTCAAAAACCTATTTTTTATGGACGAGCTTGACTAGGCGAGTTGATTTTAGCCTTAGTTTCACTTTAGTTATTAATCAATTCGATTAAGAATGAGAAATCCCAAAGAGAAAACGTCCGATTGATTTTCCGCTTTATTTTGCTAAAAGATGTTTTTGATTATTATATTATTTTTTACCTCTTTTTGATTTCCAACGTGGTTACGGCACGACCGAACGGTCGGAATTTATTTTAACCGAAGTTAACGGATAATACAATTCAAACGTTCGGTGGAAATTTATTTTATTTTTAAGTTAAGCGAGAAATGAGTTAAGTAAAATGGCTTAAGCACGTCAACAGGGGGTATAAAAAGTAAACAAAACGAGAACAAAAATGCACGAAACACAATGTGGACCACTACGGGTACATAGAATGAATTGAAAAGTTTCGGAAGACGTTACGGAAACGTTTCGGAAGCGCCTCGGCTTAGATTTTCTTCACGGAAATAATTTTTCCAAGCAAATTCGAAAGAGAGAGAAGTGCCAAACGGGCTGAACCCCTTTCTTCTTCACTTCCTCCCCTATTTATAGCAAAATAGGGGAGGTGGTTGCCGCCCAGCTCGCCCAGGCGAGCTCAGCTCGCCCAGGCGAGCCAGGTTGCTTCCTCCAGAAGCAACAGCCTTCTGGAGGAATATTCTGGAGGGCCCAAGTGGGCCTGGGTGCTATTTGCACCCCCATTTTTACTAAGTACACCCCCCTCTGCTTTTTTTTTGGTGATTCTTTTTTCGTAAAGTTACGGAAACTTACGAATTTCGTAACGATACTTGTTTTCTTTCCGTAATGTTACGGAACCTTGCGGATTACATAATCATCCCCCTTTTGACTTACGGAATGTTACGGAACCTCACTTAATTATGCAACGATGCTTCCATTTGATTTCCGGTGTGTCACGGAAACTTACGGATTATGCATCAATATTTTTTTGGTTTTTCGGCATGTCCTGGAATTTCACAAATTGCCTAATGATGGATGTCAAGCACCTCACAAGGACCAAAGAAAGGTCGCATGTCATCAAGCAAAGGTCCCCGGACGAAATTAGGGTATGACATTAGTTAATTTCTAATTAGGAAATTTCGCAATTTTATGTTGTTCAGTGTTTATTTCGTTTTGGGCCAGAGTATTGTAATAGGGCCCAGTGACTTTGAGTGACTCTTTTTAAATAGCTGCCTTGGGATTCGTGCAGGGCATTCTATTCTGTTATGCTATCCATTATTTAGAGTTTTGTTTGAGGGTTTTTCGTTTTTCTGTTTTGCTGCTTCTAAGTTCGTAATGCAATTTTACGTTTTCTGCTTCTAATTACAATTTCGTTCTTGCTTCTTCTTTTACTCTCATTTACGTTTCTGTTCCATTTTACGTTTCCGTTCATTTACGTTTCTGCTTCATGTTTCAATTGCGTTTTCTGTTTGAATCCATGGAAGGCTAGATTTTCTGGTGTTGTTTCCTTTTGAGGACGAAGCCCAACTCTCTTTGAGGTTTCGCTTGTAATGTGGTTTCCTGGCAGTTTTCCCTTCACCAGTTATCCCAATTTCGTGAATATTAATCAGTGCACGCTTCGTGTTCGATTAATTGCCTCTGAGCCTAACTTGCGTTCATGCTTAATGGACGAAGGGCTAACTGGTATATGTGGTGCCTAATCACGTATTGAAAACCCTAAGTTGATTTTCGCTTAGTAAATTGAAATAGGGTTGGATTAAGTGGTTGACTGTTAGGGACGAATTCTCCATAACCCAGGATAAGAGAGTGGCTTCTGAATCAGAGGAAACAACCCGTTTTTAATATTAGTAGTTTCGTATTCCATTTTATTTGTTTTGCTCTTTAATTACCAAACAACCAAACCCCCCCCCCCATCGTTACTGTTACTGCAAGCATATTATGAACATTTGGCTTGTCACTGCTCGTTGGGAAACGACCTAGGATCACTTCCTAGTTACTGCATTTTCATGTTTATTTGATTCGGGTACGGCCTCGATCAACCAACATTTGGCTGGGATAGGGGGCAGCGCAATCAATTGGTTTCCCCGATGGAAGGAAGGCAAGGAGGGAGTCCTTTTCTCATGTGGGGAATACCCGAATGTTCCGTTGTTAGGGACAAGGGGTTGCATTAACTATAATCCCACACTTGCCATAAGGCAGTTAGGGTACCCCATGAGGGGAGCGCCAACAGAGGAGAGTCTCTCGCCTCTCCTTGTGAGGGATCTAGGCGCGCAAAGTCTCAAGGTTATACAAAGAGTCCACAAGGCGTGGAGAAGTCCATTGAGGAAAGACAAGGAGCTTAGGGGCATACTTCGAGTTATGGCCTTCATTGTTGGAGCGCCGGCCCAACGCACAGCTCCAACCGCTCCCCGGCCAGTCAATAATCCAGCCCCCAGCGCGAGCTATAAATATGCACAGCACCCGCCCCCGAAAGATAACTTCTCTCCTATTCCCATGGCATACTCCGAGTTATGGCCTTCATTATTGGAGAATCATTTGGTGGTGGCCATACCCGGAAGGGTCTTCCAGCCACCCTACCCCAAGTGGTACGACCCGGGTGCCAAGTGTGCGTACCATAGTGGAGCTCCCGGACACAACATTGACTCCTGCATCCCATTCAAGTATAAGGTGCAGCACCTGATTAGTGCCGGCTAGCTATCGTTTCAAGAGGAAGGCCCAAATGTTAAAACTAATCCGCTAGCTAGTCATGGAGGGGCTAGCGTGAACGCCATCGAAGAGGATGGGCCATCGCGGGCAAAGAGTTTAGGAGAGGTAGCTACTTCCAGACGCTTCATCTACCAATCGCTGCAAGCGGCGTGTATGGTCTCCCGTGGCGGAGGCGAAAGGGACGAGTGTTTGTTTCACCTCGGGGAGTCACACAACATGGAAACCTGTCCCGCGGTAAAAGAATTGCTTCAGTGGCTCATGGACTAGGGGCAGCTTGAAGTGTCCAAAGGAGGGAAGGAAGAACCACATATTTGCATGCAGTCGGAAGAAAGGAAGGTTCCCCTAACCCCCAAGGCCCTAGTAATATGTTTTACTAGGAAAGAGATCGGCTCCACACCCATATACCCTCGGATAGCGCCCAAGCCAACGCCTTTTGCATATCAAAGCAATAAGGTCGTTCCGTGGAAGTATACCCCTCCCGCGTTCAGCGAAAGAGTTGCAACCGAAGTTGACTCCCTGTCAGCCAAGGTGACCAACATCACCGGCCTTAGTGGTCGGGTGTTCGCTTCCCCTCACTCAGCGGAGTTGCCCTCTAAGGGGAAAGCGCCCATGGTCCAAGAGCCCACAGACGTAGCCACCCCCTCGAAAGAAGTGGATTCTCCGGTGGTAAAAAGGGCTGAAAAGAAAGAGGGTCTTCAAGGAAAGACCGTGACTTTGGAAGAGGCCCATGAGTTCCTCTGCCTCATCCAACAAAGCGAGTTTAAGGTAGTCGAGCAACTGAATAAAACTCCAGCAAGAATCTCATTGCTTGAACTACTCATAAACTCCGAGCCTCATCGTGCGCTGTTGATAAAAGTCCTTAACGATGCCCATGTAGCACATGATATCTCAGTGGAGGGTTTCGAAGGCATCGTTAATCATATAACCACCAACAATTATATTGCGTTTGCGGAAGAAGAGATTCCCGTAGAGGGGAGAGGACACAACAAGGCTCTTCATGTGTCGGTGAGATGTATGGACCATGTTGTCGCAAAGGTACTTATCGACAATGGATCAAGTTTGAATGTGATGCCGAAGACCACTTTGGAAAAGCTTCCTTTTAGTGTGTCACGTTTAAAACCAAGCTCGATGGTGGTACGAGCCTTTGATGGTACTCGGCGGGAAGTGATGGGGGAAATTGACATTCCCATTCAAATAGGCCCCCACACTTGAAATGTGGTGTTTCAAGTGATGGACATAAATCCCGCCTATAGCTGTCTCTTGGGGAGACCTTGGATTCATGCGCTAGGAGTGGTCCCTTCGACACTTCACCAAAAATTGAAGTTTGCAGTGGGCGGACTTTTAGTGATAGTATCGGGTGAAGAGGATATATTGGTGAGCTGCCCCTCCTCCGCACCATACGTAGAAGCGGCGGAAGAATCATTGGAAACGGCTTTCCAATCCTTCGAGGTGGTGAGTTGCGCCTCTGTGGAACCAAGTCCATTGCTACCTTCTCTCTCCAACGCGGCAATAATGGTGGCACGAGTTATGCTCAGGAACGGATTTGAGCCCGGAATGGGTCTAGGCAAGGACGGCCTCGGGAATGCCGACGTAGTCGATATTATGGGAAATTCGGTTAAGTATGGATTGGGGTATGAACCCAGGATGCCGGGGAGGAGGAATGTGCCGTCAAGATTTCGGGCGGATAGAGTATGGCCCGGCCGTATTAGCCAGTGTTTTACCAGTGCCGGAATGGTGTCCGAGGAAGAAGTGGCCACAGTAGGAGAGGAGTTCCCTCAAGACCCACCAAATTTCGTGCAACCATGCCATCCTGATTCCCAAGTGGGAAACTGGCGCGTGATAAGCCAGTCAGAGGTCTATACCACTGATTCAATGTAATTAGAGCCTATAGACTTCCGTTCTCTTTTGTTTTGTGAAACCTACCTTAATTAAATAAACAAAGAGATCTTGTTTCATCTGTTCTTGCAGTTCCACCTTTTCTCATATCATTTTGCATGTTTTTGTTTATTTTGTCTTGTTTGGTATAGATATGAGGGTCGATTCTTTGAGGATCCTAACAACGAGGGTTTGACGATCGATTTCGACTGAGATGTAAGCCAAATGATGAACGAAGAAGAGGAAGAGGACGTCCTTTCACCAGAGTTGGAGAGGTTGATCGCTCAGGAAGAACGTGAAATGAAGCCTCACCAAGAAGAAACCGAACTGGTGAACTTAGGGACCGGAGAGGAAAGGAAAGAGGTAAAAGTGGGAACCAGTATGACCACACCTATCCGCCAAGGCTTGATAACCCTTCTTGAAGAATATCAAGACGTCTTTGCGTGGTCATACCAAGACATGCCCGGTCTGGACTCCGACATTGTGCAGCATAAGTTGCCGTTGAATCTTGGGTCCTCCCCAGTTAAACAAAAGCTACGAAGGATGAGACCTGATATGTCTTTGAAGATGAAAGAAGAAGTAAGAAAGCAATTTGATGCGGGTTTCTTAGCTGTGGCGCGGTACCCGGAGTGGGTGGCCAACATTGTCCCGGTCCCAAAAAAGGACGGCAAGGTTCGAATGTGTGTAGACTATCGGGACTTAAACCGAGCCAGTCCTAAAGACAATTTTCCTCTGCCACACATTGATGTATTGGTAGATAATACAGCTAAGTTCGCCCTTTTCTCATTTATGGATGGTTTCTCGGGGTATAACCAAATAAAAATGGCACCCGAAGATGTAGAGAAGACCACTTTCGTCACCCTATGGGGGACGTTCTGCTATAAAGTGATGGCCTTCAGGCTCAAAAATGCTGGGGCAACCTATCAGCGTGCCATGGTGGCATTGTTCCATGACATGATGCATAAGGAAATAGAGGTCTACGTAGATGACATGATTTCCAAATCTCGGACTGAGGACGAACACCTCGTCAATCTACGTAAGCTATTCGGAAGGTTGCGGAAATACCAACTGAAGCTAAACCCAACCAAGTGTACCTTTGGGGTAAAGTCGGGAAAGTTGCTGGGATTTATCATAAGTCAGAAAGGGATAGAGATAGATCCCGAGAAAGTGAAGGCCATCCTTGAAATGCCAGAACCACGCACGGAGAAGCAGGTTCGGGGGTTCTTGGGCAGGTTGAATTATATCGCGAGATTTATCTCGCAACTCACCCCTACCTGTGAGCCCATTTTCAAGCTATAACATAAGAACCAAGCGGTCCTGTGGAACAGTGACTGCCAAGAGGCCTTCGAGAAGATCAAACAAAGTCTCGCAAACCCCCCAGTGCTCATGCCACCTGTAACAGGAAGACCTCTTTTCCTGTACATGACCGTGTTGGACGAGTCTATGGGGTGCGTGTTGGGTCAGCACGATGATTCTGGGAAAAAGGAGCAAGCCATCTACTATCTAAGCTAGAAGTTTACCGCATGTGAGATGAATTACTCAATGTTGGAAAGGACGTGTTGTGCTTTGGTATGGGCATCACATCGGCTTAGGCAGTACATGCTCAGCCATACCACGTGGCTTATTTCTAAAATGGATCCCGTGAAATACATCTTTGAGAAACCGGCCCTCACGGGACGAATCGCTAGGTGGCAAGTATTATTATCTGAATTCGATATCGTTTACGTCACCCAAAAGGCGGTAAAGGGAAGCGCCTTGGCAGATTATTTGGCCCAGCAACCCCTCCAGGATTATCGGCCGATGCACCCTGAGTTCCCAGATGAAGATATCATGGCCCTATTCGAAGAGAAGTGGATGCACGAGGACATAGACAAATGGATTGTTTGCTTCGATGGGGCATCTAATGCTTTGGGCCATGGAGTAGGGGCAGTCCTTGTATCCCCGGATGATCAGTGTATTCCTTTCACGGCTAGGCTAGGTTTTGATTGTACCAACAATATGGCCGAGTACGAAGCATGCACCCTCGGGGTTCAGGCGGCCATTGATTTTGATGTAAAACTACTCAAAGTGTATGGAGACTCAGCTTTGGTGATACGCCAATTGAAAGGAGAATGGGAAACTAGGGATCCGAAGTTGATACCCTATCAAACTCACATCATCAGGTTAGCCAAGTACTTTGACAACATTTCTTTCCACCATATACCTCGGGAAGAGAATCAAATGGTTGATGCATTAGCCACCCTGGCATCCATGTTTCAACTTTCCCCACACGGGGATCTGGCGTACATCGAATTCAGATCTCAGGGCAGGCCGGCATATTGTTATGCAATAGAGGAAGAGCGGGATGGGAAACCGTGGTATTTCGACATCAAGCAGTATGTCGAGAACAAAGAATACCCACCAGGGATTTCCGACAATGACAAAAGGACGTTGAGGAGATTGGCTACTGGTTTCTTTGTAAGTGGTACCATCCTGTACAAACGGAACTACGACATGACCCTCCTATGATGCATAGATGCCAAAGAGGCGAACTTCATGATTGAGGAAATCCACGAGGGTTCATTTGGGACACATGCCAATAGGCATGCCATGGCCAAGAAGATCCTTAGGGTCGGTTATTACTGGCTCACCATGGAGAGCGATTGCTGCGCCCATGTAAAGAAGTGTCATAAATGTCAGGCATACGTGGACAATGTCAATGTTCCGCCACATCCTCTGAATGTTATGTCCGCCCCCTGGCCTTTTTCAATGTGGGGGATAGACGTTATTGGGGCCATCGAACCCAAGGCTTCTAATGGTCACCGCTTCATCCTTGTGGCGATAGACTACTTCACCAAATGGGTCGAAGCAGCTTCTTATACCAATGTCACGAGGAGTGTGGTAGTCAGATTCATCAAGAGGGAGCTAATCTGTCGATATGGACTCCCTAGGAAGATCATCACTGACAATGGCACCAATCTGAACAACAAGATGATGCAGGAAATGTGAGAGGATTTCAAGATCCAGCATCATAACTCCACCCCTTATCGACCAAAGATGAATGGGGCTGTAGAGGCTGCAAATAAAAATATTAAGAAGATTGTCCAGAAGATGACCGTGTCATACAAGGATTGGCATGAGATGTTTCCTTTCACCCTACATGGATATAGAACTTCAGTACGAACTTCTACTGGGGCAACGCCGTATTCCTTGGTTTATGGGATGGAAGCAGTACTCCCATTTGAGGTAGAGGTTCCTTCTCAAAGGATAATAGCAGAGTCAGGCCTAGGAGAGTCAGAATGGGCTCAATCACGCTACGACCAACTCAACCTTATTGAAGGTAAGCATTTGACGGCCATAAGCCATGGGCGTCTGTATCAACGAAGGATAAAAAATGTGTTTGACAAGAAGGTACATCCGCGCAAGTTTAACGAGGGGGACCTTGTGTTGAAGAAGATGTCCCACGCTGTTAAGGACAATCGGGGCAAGTGGGCCCCGAATTATGAAGGGCCTTTCGTGGTGAAAAGAGCTTTTTCTGGGGGTGCTTTGATACTCACCAACATGGATGGCGAGGAGCTACCCTCGCCCGTGAACTCCGATATTATTAAGCGATACTACGCTTGAAGTCCGGGGCAATCGAGAGGACCGTTGCATGTTCTTTTACTTCTGATTTTTTGTTCTTCTTGGTTTCCTCCAGGGATTCCCTTTCACTGTAATTGTCTCGTTTCTTTAAAAGAAGAGGAGATGGGTTAGGCTTCAGTCCTCCCTTTGGTTTTAAACCTTGTGTTAGTTTATAATCACCTGAGCCCTCTTCACTTTGGTTCATGGGGTGCCCCAAACGCTTAAAATTAAAATTGGACCTAACCAGCTTTCACTAATAAAATCGTCGCATTGGGAACATTCATACATGCACATACACATGCATATCTTGTGGTAACAAGGGCAGGATCATCTTAGGCCATGGTCAGAAGTCGAGACGAGTTGACGGCAGAAATCAACCAAGGTAAGATAATGACCCGGTCACGATTGGCCGCACATTGTTTGCTCCCTACTTGCAGGTACTTAGGCACGGATGCAAATGGAGGATAGGGTCACGACCGACCAATCGTCGTCCCTTCCCGGCGCTTGGCCAGCGAAGAACGTCGCTGCAAGGCAGCCCAGTATCCTTTGAATTCACAGTATTTTATTACTATTATTTGTTTTAAATAAGTAATTGACGCCTAATTCTAACTTAAGTAGGTTCAAGTAGGCAAAATGCTAACCCATGAGAGGGGGGGGAGGCGTGGTTAATGTATCCCAAAAAAAAAATGGCAGGTTAGCTCGCCTGGGCGAGCAACCCCTGCACCCAAAATATAAAAACGAGGGAGGGAAACGTTTTTGTACCCAAAAACTTCCCCCCCCCCCCCCCTCATTCAAAAAAGAGAACTCTCGAAGGCTTGCGGTTTTTGCTCCCCTAAGCCGCTTTTGGTTGCGTTTTGCTTTCGTTTTTGTTGTTTCTACTCACTCCAACAAGTAAGTATTCAATCCTTGAGTTTTTTGCTTTCCGTTGGTGCATTTTGTTCATTTTGGTGCTCTAAATTGTGAGAACATGCTCATGCTTGTGGGGCAGTTTTGGGTTACTTTTTATGCTTGATTTGTTGAGTTAAAGATTTGTGTGAGAAGGCCTTAGGCCTATGATGCATTCTGAAGCAATGGGGCATGCCACATTGCCCCCATTCTCTTGCAATTTATGTCTAAACATGCGCCCACCAAGTGCTCGGTGAAATGCCCCAATGACGTATGAATCTGATTTTGTAAAATTAGGATGGTAGGACTGTTTTATATATGTAGGGACAGCATAGGAGATTCAAAATAGGTGCCCAAATGCAATTCCAAGCTTAGGAACCCAAACTTTTAGCTTCAATGCAAGGAAACATACTCATGGCTAAGAACCCAAATTTTGGTTTTAGAATTAGAAAAGCATGAAAATTAGGACTTGCTTGTGAGAGTTTTTGCTCGAATTTGGGTTGCCCCATGTTTGATACTTTGCATAGAGGTAGCGTGGAAAACACCTTGCAATAGTGTGTATATATAGGTAAATATAAGGGGCATGAAATTCTTTGCAAAGGGTGAATGAATAGTGAGGTCGCTTCCTAAATGAATGTATGATAGCACGGAATTCCCTTTTGAATGCAAGTGTGTGCATAATGTAAATGGCTTGCCAATATGCATAAGTGTGAGTGAAACAATAAAAGTTTGTATGATATATATTTCAAATATGTGTAGGTAGTTTGTAATAGCAAATGTTTAGGATGTAATTAAGTGTAAATTTTGACGCAATTCCTTGAGCGTAAAAGTGTATGTTCTTTTCAAAATGCATATGTATGTGTGACAATTAGAATGTGTCGGATGTCCTTGTATGTTGGTATAAATAGTAGGATATTCTACACATGCGCGTGTGCATAAATAGATTACATGAGTTCATTCTAAAATCAGAGGGATTAACATGTCATTTTTGTGTTAAGATAAGCATTATCTTGTAAGACTAACTTCCAAATGTTTGTTCTCGCAGGAAATGGCCCCAAGGAAGCTTGCTTCAAAAAGATCCAGGAAGGATAAAGCAGCTGAAGGAACCAGTTCCGCTCCCGAATATGATAGTCATCGTTTTAGGAGCGCTGAGCACCAACAGCGCTTCGAGGCCATCAAGGGATGGTCATTTCTCCGGGAGCGACGCGTCCAGCTCAGGGACGACGAGTATATCGACTTCCAGGAGGAGATAGTTCACCGGTGGTGGGCATCGCTGGTTACCCCCATAGCCAAGTTCGACCCAGACATAGTCCTCGAGTTTTATGCCAATGCTTGGCCTACAGAGGAGGGTGTACGAGATATGCGATCCTGGGTGAGGGGTCAGTGGATCCCATTCGATGCGGATGCTCTTAGCCAGTTCCTGGGATATCCTTTAGTGCTGGAGGAGGGCCAGGAGTGCGAGTATGGCCAGAGGAGGAACCGGGCCAATGGGTTTGATGAGGAGGCCATCGCCCAATTGCTGTGTATACCGGGGCAGGATTTTGCCCGGACTGTTGCTGGAAGACGGGTGCGGATCATGCGCACCAACATGACCACCCTGACCTAGATCTGGATGACTTTGCTGCTCAGCAACATCCAGCCCAGCGATCATAATTCCGACCTCCCCCTGCCAAAGTGTCAGCTGGTGTACGCCATCCTGACACGGATGAGCATTCACGTGGCTCAGTTAATCGTTGATGTCATCTATCTATTTGCAGGTATGGCGCCTACCAGGCACCCTCTGGACCCGGATAAGTCCAACAGGGCCCTGGGATTTCCCGCTTTGATCACAGGACTCTGCCAGTCGTTCGTGGTCCCCGTCGTACCTAGCAAGGTGATTCGGCCGCCCATCACCCGAGCTTTTGTTGAGAAGCATTGCACACAGAGACAGGCCCAGGGGGATGCTCCGCAGGATGCAAACGCGCCGCCACCTCATCAGGCTGGCCCAGCTGGATCATTTGATACGGAGCAGTATTTACGGCATTTGGTTCGTCAGCAGGCGGCCAACCACCGGGCGCAAGTACAGACCCATGATTGTCTTTACCAGTTGAGCCTCAGCCTGCAGAGCCAGGGTTTTACTTCTTTTCCATGCCCTACACCGGATCAGTTCAAGGCAGAGGTCGCATGGCCCAGAGATTGGCCTGAGGCCCGGGCAGGAGAGGCACCAGCAGAGGCACCAGCAGAGGCTCCTGACGAGGCAGATGAGGCCCGCGAGGACGAGGAGATGACCGATTTGCTTGATTTCTTGAGAGGGAGCGGAGCCACATGATTGGGAGATCCCTAGATCTGTATTTCTTTTTATGTTATGTTCTTGTTTCCATTTTTTCCTGTTACATATCATCTTATTTTTTGTTTAACTAAGGGACTAACGTTTGTTTCGTGTTGGTTGACTTTTGTTTTGTACATACATCTCGTTTGAGTCGTTATGTTAGTAGTTGTTTCGTTGTTGTCAATAGTGTTTGTAGAAATTCCGGAATCGCGTAAAATTTTTTCATTTAGGAACGTCGTCCTAAAAATAAAATGAACCAAAATCATGATAAAAAAGAAAGAAGTGTTGTGAATAAAATGTCTGCGTATATAAAGAAAAAGGGAAATGTGCATAGAAGGGTTTTTTATAAAAAAATATACGTGTAGAGAAATTCTTGTGTGTGTGAACAATGAGTGTATATAAAGAAACTTTTGTATGAACCATAGGTGTGCGTTGGAGAAAAATGAAAAAGATCTTTGAATGTAAATCGGGTTTGACCGTGTGACGTAAAGAAAGAGAGTTCCAATGCGTATACGGAAAAAGTTTGTCATGTATAAGAGTGTAGATATACAAAGAAAAATTTCTACATAGAGGACCATAGGTGTATAATTTTGTGAATATATAAAAATGAAACAAAAATGAAAAAGAAAGAAAGACCGTGAAGGTCGACATGTTATAGTTAAGAAGTATAAATCATTCGTAAAGAGCAAATGTATCTTCTGGAAACAAGGGACTGACGCTAAGAGTTTATTTTCCGGAATAACCGAGATAAGAATGGATGAATTCATTGAACTGATGAAAGAACATAACTTGGAAACGTTGGGTCTGTTTGTGTAAATTCCCAACCGTAGTATCATAATGCCATAAATGAGATGCTTGAGTGCCCACCTGGTTGTAGCCATGACTAATTTTGCACGTTGTTTTCAAATCATCATTGTCACGCGTGCCTTGTGGAGTAATATGGGAGTTCGGCCCGAGACCGACGCCTTGACACCCAAATTTGTTTTGCCCCAGATATCAAGATTGGGTTCCTATGATAAAAGACCCCATTGAAACACAACCTTAGACTTTTTTGAACCTTGGCCTATCAAAAGAATCCTCATCCTTTCCCCCGAAGCAAAGGACAGCGAAATCTCCTCAAAGGAGAGCAAATAGAATGCTAAAACCCGATTTCCCAAAGAAAGGAAAGGAGGAAGTGAAAAGAAAAGGAAGAAGTGAAAAGAAAAGGAAGAAATGAAAAGAAAAGAAAGAAAAAGAACAATAAAAAAAAAGAAAAAGAAGGATTCCCGATCGAAGATCGAAAGGAAGTGAAAATTGAAAAGATCGGAGGAAAACAGAGTAATTCTTGATCAATGAAAGAAAGGGAATGGAAAATCTTCAGACTAGATAAATTTTCGGCAAGATAAGTGACTGTCGACAAAGGAAAACCCATTTTTGGTGTCTCTTCCTTTCGAATTGCCATTCAAAGTCATTCTCGACTGGCGATATCCCACCCCACATGAACAAAGAGGAAAAGACCGAAACACCCAGCTTCCTCTCCAAAAAACACTACCCTCGAGAAAATCCTATTGGTCCGTGATCGTACATCTGATCTTTGATTCGATAGGAAATCGTGTGCAAAATAAAGTCATGGTGCAGTTATGGTTTGGGAATAGGGTGAAACACTTGCCTGTGTGAGTTTTATACACTATGAGTGATTTATTTTCAGCTTAGCCCGATGTTTCCCCCGCATGTTCATTTAAAAGCTAAATGTTGACATCCTGCTCTTCATTTTCGGTTACAAGGAAGATTACCCTTGGCATGAGTATATTGTTTCTCTAAGATATGGGGCTCTCGCGAATGATTTATTTTTCTTTGCAAAAAGCATGTTCGCCTTTTTCTCGGAGCCCCATGAATTGCGTTTTCGTTCATGCATCCTCCACCCAAAGAGTTTGGAGCTATGCTTCATGATTGACTAGTGAGGACCCTCTAGTGCAATCCTCCATCCTCGCCTTTTTTCGAAGCCCCATGAATTGTGTTTTCGTTCATGCATCCTCCACCCAAAGAGTTTGGAGCTATGCTTCATGATTGACTAGTGAGGACCCTCTAGTGCAATCCTCCATCCTTGCCTTTTTTTCGGAGCCCCATGAATTGCGTTTTCGCTCATGCATCCTCCACCCAAAGAGTTTGGAGCTATGCTTCATGATTGACTAGTGAGGACCCTCTAGTGCAATCCTCCATCCTCGCCTTTTTTTTCGGAGCCCCATGAATAGTGTTTCGTTCATGCATCCTCCACCCAAAGAGTTTGGAGCTATGCTTCATGATTGACTAGTGAGGACCCTCTAGTGCAATCCTCCATCCTCGCCTTTTTCTCAGAGCCCCAGGAATTGCGTTTTCGTTCATGCATCCTCCACCCAAAGAGTTTGGAGCTACGCTTCATGATTGACTAGTGAGGACCCTCTAGTGCAATCCTCCATCCTCGCCTTTTTTTTTTTAGCCTCATGAATTGCGTTTTCGTTCATGCATCCTCCACCCAAAGAGTTTGGAGCTATGCTTCATGATTGACTAGTGAGGACCCTCTATTGCAATCCTCCATCCTCGCCCTTTTTTTTCAGAGCCCCATGAATTGCATTTTCGTTCATGCGTCCTCCACCCAAAGGGTTTGGAGCCATACTTCATGATTGACTAGTGAGGACCCTCTAGTGCAATCCTCCATTCTCCAGGGTTTTTCATCGTCAAGTGCGGATCCTCTTGACTGGGAAATGTGATCTTTGTTATTTTCCCGATTGATTCCTTTGCCAAATGTGTATATGTATATTATAATATTGTTGTTTTTGTTGTTATTTTTATTTTGTTTTGTGTTGTGCAGAAAAAGAAGAAGTAGAGACGAGAGTCGTCATAGACTAATCACGGAAAGGGCAAGACGGACGAAATCAGTGTCTTATCTTTGCTTTCCTCTTATCTCCGATAAAAGGTAAGTAAAGAGGGGCAACTGTCATACCCTAATTTCGTCTGGGGATTATTACTTGATGATATGCAACCTTTGATCGGCCGCTTTGGGATACTTGGCATCCTTTGTTTCACAATATGTGAAGTCCCGAGACATGCCAAAAATCAAGAGGAAGCAGGCTTACGTGATCCGTAAAATTCCGCAATGTGGCGGAAACCAAAAGGAGGTGTTTTTGCGCAATCCGTGAGTTTCCGTAACTTCTTTGAAAGCTAAAAAAGAGTAAATAAGTGATCCGTGAGGATTCGTAACCTTACGGAAAGAAAATAGGTGTCGTTACGAAATTCGTAAAGTTTCATAACGTTACGAAAAAGGAATTACCAAAAAAAGTAGAAAGGGGTGCATTTAGTAAAAAGGGGGGTACCAATATCAATCAGGCCCACTTGGGCCTTCCAGTTTCTTCCTTCAGAAGGCGGTTGCTTCTGGAGGAAGCAACCTTGCTCGTCTGGGCGAGCTGGGTGGCAAGCTTCTCCCCTATTTTGCTATAAATAGGGGAAGGAGTAAAGAGGAAAGGGGTTCAGCCTTCTTGGCACTTCTTATTCTCTTAAAATTGCTGAGGAAAATTGTTTACGTGAAGAAAATCCAAACCGAGGCGCTTCCGTAACGTTTCCGTGAGTAATTACACGAAGATTTTCAACCGTTCTTCGACATTCATCGTTCGTTCTTCATTTTCTTCAGTCTTCAACTGGTAAGTACCTCAAACCGAGCTTTTCAATTCATTCTATGTACCCGTGGTGGTCCACATTTTGTTTCATGTATTTTTATTCTCGTTTTCATTTACTTTCCGTACCCCCTTTTGACGTGCTTCAGTCATTTATCGCATAATCAAAAAATAAAATAAATTTCCACCGATCATTTGATTTGTAATATCCGTTAATTTCTGTTAAAATGAATTCTGACCGTTCTGTCGTGCCGTAACCACGTTGGAAATCAAAAAAGAGGTAAAATAATAATATAATAATAAAAAAAATACCTTTTAGTAAAATAAAGCGAAAAATCAATCGGACGTTTTCTCTTTGGGATTTCTCATTCTTAATCGAATTGACTAATAACTAAAGTGAAACTAAGGTTAAAATTAACTCGCCTAGTCAAGCTCGTCCACAAAAAAGGTCACTAAATGGGGTTTGAAAGTTTATCATTTCAGTTTTCCTTATCAAGTAAATGGATCATTTTTAAGGTCCAACGCCTTAAAATGATCACTTTTCAAATAAAAAGAATCACTTGATTCACTCTTAAGAAAGAACTACGTAGGTCTGATTTCCTCTTCGATGGAGGGTACGTAGGAGCAAAAGCCCCGCTTTTGTCGACCTCAAAAAAATAAAAAGAAATAAAAGTTAAGGTAATACAATTTCCACAATTCTAAAAAATAGGTTGTTGTCCTTTGAGACAAATGTGAGAGGTGCTAATACCTTCCTCAAACGTAAATACAACTCCCGAACTTAGAATTTTCATTTTGACCGGTTTCCTTCGGTTTTTTCCGACGTTTCCCACAAATAAACGTTGGTGGCGACTCCGCGCATCTTTCCTCCTTTGGAAAGCGCACCCGTGAGCCTCGCCTTGCTCGCCCGCAAAAGGGCATGTTGCGACACATATGTAACACTTGTTGTAACTTTGATGAATGAGAGTCTTGTGAGACACACTTCAAAGTTCAACTTGTCTCCCTCTTTTCCTTCTTCAATTTCGTGCCCTCCCCCCCTCTCTCTTTTTTTCCTCCATTGAAGCTTCCTCTCTAAGCTTCTTATCCAAGGCACTCTCTTGGTGGTGAAATTGCTTCTTCCATGGCTTATTCCCTAGTGGATGACACCTCCTCTCCTTTATCTTCTGCTACATCTCCATGATGGAAAATCACCATTGAAGGACCTCATTGAAGCTCAATGATCCAACCTCTATTGAAGCTTCACAAACAAGCTTTCATCAGTAAACATCTAGTCACTTCATATCATTTCACTCCTGCAAGACATTCCTACAGTTTTCTTAACCCCCTAGAGCTAAGGCAAACACACATTATTATTGAAAGAAATTGAACACAACCATCCTAAGAAATAATAGAAAACACACAATGCAATTAACTAAAAGAGAGATAAAGTAAGAAATCTTGGGTTGTTTCCCAGTAAGGGCTTCTTTAACATCACTATCTTGACAGGTCAGATGCCTTCAAGGTGGTATGAAGGTCACATAGAACACATCTTCCTTGCATTTTCTCTTCTTAGCTAGAGACTTCATGAAACTCATGTATCCCTGAAATGCCTTCCATATCATTGCAAGAGAAGTGTCGATGATCAAGGGGAGAATGACACTTAAAAAGATTTATCACTTTCTATGTGCCTTTCTTCCTTGCCAATTAGTTGAGGAGGGATATTGACTTAGAGAATGCTTTCTTGTTGAATTTCTACTTGTGAGCATTTCTCCCACTGTTGTTGTGTTCTCTCATCTCCTTTTTCTTTTGAATCATACTCTTCTACAAGACTTTCCTCATGAGCTTTAACCTCTACAAAGTTTTCTTCCCTTGTGACTAAAAAAGGTATTTCAGCCACTTCTTTTGCTAGCTTACCAACCTAAATCTCTAGATTTTTAATTGCATTTTGAAGTTAGCTTTAAATGTTTCCATGAATTTCATCAACACATTCTCAATATTAGAATGTCTTTCTTCTTCATATTGATTGTAAGGGTGTAACTCTTGCTCCCACCAAGAATTTTCCATGCAGTAGAGATGACAACTATCATTGAAATGCTCTCCTCAACAAAAATCACAATTTACTGGTGGTGGGTGAATGACCTTAATTGCATGATTTCAACATGCTCAAACAACCTCTTTAATTGGTTACTAAGAAGCCTTTAATTCCTAAGCATACTACTCAAAATATCTTCCATGGATCAAGTTCTTCTATGGTTCCTCCCTGCAAGCATAGTCTCACAAGTAAAAGATACTTCTTCTCTTTTTTTTTTTGAAAAAATTATAAGAGTGAATAAAGAAAAATTAAAAAATATATTTTTTTTGTAAAAAAAATCAAATAAAAAATTTAAACGATAAGAACTGATTGTTTTTAAATTGAAATATCCAACAACCAAGTATAAAGGACAGAGTCCCCAACAACGACACTAAAAACTTGTTAACTCATTGTCAAGTATATCAAATTGTCTCAAGTAGTAAAGTTTACTCAAAAGTCCGAGTGTCTAATTCACAGGAACTTTGTTTGTACTTGAGTTTATGTATACCCAATCTGTAAGCAAGAGATAAAGAATTATAATAGAGATAAGAAAAAAAGAATAAAAAGTAAAAGACAAGAAAAGCAGACAAGTTTGAATGCAAAAGATGACTTCAGAATTTAAATATGTTGGGGCCTAGCATGCCTAACTACCCGTGATGCAATATTAATGTGTTTCTCTATTTAATACTATTCCAATTTTCACTCACATCTACTATGATACTCAGCCCTGATCCCTCACGTTGAAGAGCATAATTTATTTATCCTCTCTCCCAAATCTCTTTGCAGAGATAAAACAGTAAATTGAATGAAGTTTAGAGATGTATGCATAGGCTAAACAATACCACTCTATCCCTACCAATGATTTGTTTAGATGCCCTTTCCCAGTTCCTTAGAAATTAAACACTTCCAAATGCCTAATTCCTAAACTGATGTATGGATGACCAGACCATAATAATGACAATAAAGCGCAGGAAAGAAATAATAAAAATTGGCACTGCATTCAATACATAGTAAGGAAAAATTACATTACAAGGGCATTGGCTGTTAGGCTCCCAACAATGGGGTTTAGCCCCTCATGGCCGCCATGAGAGGCTTTACATTTTAGGGGTTGATGGGGATGGATGAAGAAGAGGGATGGCTAATGATGGAGAAGGGGAAAATGGCTAAAGATGGAGGGTTTCCCTATTAGAAATGCTCAGACTTTGGATGTATTCAACAGAGAGTTCTGAATTTCGGTGTCTTTCTCCTTTGCTTCCTACTCTTTTAATAGGCTTAAAAGGCCTAAGGTAGCTTAAAATTCACGTAACATCGCACTAAGTACACCCTTCTAGGTTTAGTGGGTATGGCGATGATCACGCACATAGCGTGAAATCACACTAAGCGTGCCTTTGGGCTTCTTTAACAGTTCTAGCCCAATCCTCATTATTCTATTAAAACAATAGTAAAATAGAAAAATTCTAATCATTTTTAATCAAAATTGACTTCAATTAAACTCAAATTTCACAATTATCACCTAGGTTTTCAAATTCCAATTAATGGGCCTTTCTTTTGACCTAATCTACTCATGGCCCAATTATCTTCCAAGTCCAACGATTACATTTGTCATTTTGCTAGCGGTTGACCAACAATCTACTCGTCCTCTCGCTGGCAATTGTTTTTGGTGCCCACTGCCCTGGTGATGGTGATGTAAATTTACGTAAATTTAAATCATATTATTAACCAACATATTAAAAATTAAATAATTATTATTCATATAATTTAAAAACTTTATATAGTTTTTTATATATATTTTTAAGAAAAGTATCAACATATAAACAAGGTATAATTTAGTAAAATTACATTTTCTTAAAAAAAATTCATACTTTTTAAAAATTAAATTAAATGCAGACTTTATAAAAAAGGAGAAAATAATTGTCTCAAAGCTAATCAAGTTTTGTGTGGATAAAACATTGGATTATGATAAAAGCTCATCATCTTCTTATCAACAAACTGAGTTCTTGTTAGTTTATTGTTTTGGTTTGAGTAAAATAATTTAAAAGAAAGATTAAAATAAAATATCATCTACGTAGAGAATGGATGCATAAGAAGAAAAAACAATGCATCTTAATGTTTATCAAAAACTAAAAACTGAATAATACATATAAAAAATATTTGATAAGGATGCGTTCAGACATTAAAAACAGAATAATATATCAAAGAGATTTGATAAAGATATATACTTTAAAACATTAAAAACTGAAAAATTTTCTAAGGAGATTTGATAAATATACTTTTAGACTTGAATTCATATAGCTACAAGAAAATTCTAGAGACTACGATTCAATGTAAATTTATTAAAATAATGACGTGTAAATATTTTAGTGGTTCAGTATACGTAAAACTTTCCTCGTTAAGATTAATAAAATCTTAAACACTAAGAAAGAGATGAGACAAACTGATTGTGTATTCAAAATTCAAAACTAAATAATATATTCTAACGTGAAGCATATGAATAATACTTGGACGTAGGTGTCTATATAAATGAAATATTGATTATCTTTAACAAGTTACTAGTCCCTTATCTATCTATCAGGAGTATTACTTTATAAGAGCATTGTTTACACCATGGTTATCGCAAATTATGGGTTCCTAGAACACCCACTTTGTGTCCCTCAGGACTCATTAGAATGTTTGGGAATGATGAATTGGGAAGGCATGGATTCAATTGATTCCATGTTTTCTACCCCTTGGGAGAGTGAAAAGGAAAGATTGGAACAACCTGAAAAGGATAAAACGGAGAGGAAATCATTCACTGATGTGTCAAATAACCAAGCTAATCATATGTCTCTATTAACGCGGCTAGACGACGAGTCAAATTTAGCTGCTGAGAAGTCTCAAACTAAGATCTTGAAAACAAAAAACATAGCGGCTCGATCATTGTCCAAGTGCAAAATTGATTTTCTGAATTCGACACAGAGTGGGAGGGATGCTAAGATCTGGGAGAAAAGATGTGGTCACAAGGATGCTAGGATCTGGGAGAGAAGATGTAGTCATTGTGACGCCATAAAAACTCCTCAATGGAGAACCGGTCCTTTTGGGCGAAATACTCTGTGCAATGCTTGTGGTATACGATTCAAGGCAGGGAAGTTATATCCAGAGTATAGACCTGCAGATAGTCCAACGTTTGATGTAAGCAAGCATTCAAATGTTCATAAAGAGATAATGAAAATGAGAAACCACCTTAGTTAAGTTTACTCCTTTTTTTTTATAATTTAAGTTATGTTAGGCAAGATTTGGGTTATAGTTTCTTTTTCTTAGCTTTATTAATTTGAAATTTAGGTTAGTTTTTTTTAACCTAAATATTTAGGTTAACTTTTTTGTTAATAAGTTTGTTAGGCTTATTTCATTCATAATATTTTAACATCATTTTTAATAAAAGATCCCATTGTTACATTACTAGGTATTTCTTTCAATTTTGCGGAAAGAGAGTAAAAAATCAATTTTTTTTAAAAAAATAAATACAAATCTTGATGGTTCTTTTACAAGAACTACATCTCCACATGAAAATTCAACATCCTACTTCAATAATGGATCTTAACAAGATCAAATCTTAAGACTAAGATCTCTTTGCAAGATTTTATTTTATTTTTATTTTTTTTATATTCTCTCAATCTGGAAGCACAACTTTGCAGCATTTTACACACAATTAAGAATGGGAAAAAAAAGTTAATCATGACATATGTAGATAAATTATTCTATTAGTTTTTTTTTTATTCACCAATGTAAAAATAAATAAAAAATTGTTACTTATATAAAATTTAATATAAAATTTGGGCTGGTCCATACATAAAATATAGGGTGGTAAGCTTTCCCCTCCTTCCTTGGGCACCTTATACATAAATAAATAGAGAGATAGATAGTGGAGGGATCAAATTACATCAATGTAACTAAACAATCATTATACGATTTTATACCTTTTAATTAAATAATTTTTTTTAAAACTCACTTTTAGATTAAATTTTCTTTCACATGAATCACATATATAAAATTTTATATTAATTTAAAATTATTTCCCATCTCATTTGTATAAACTAAATTCGACATAACATAAATAATTCAAAAAATATGAATCATTAGATCACTTTGTTATTGTTCAGTTTTGACAAAAATTTACACAGCCCTCCTCATATATATATAGTGGGACCCAACAGATCAGCTCGCTAGCCTGCCCAAAATAACAATAAGAAAACAACGTTTTAGGATAAGCCGAAAGTTGACTTTAAAGAGGAAAACTCACTCTTAAGCGTTGGATTTGTGTTGTCTACCACTTGGACTCTAAAATACTGGAAGCTGATTTTGTTGGCATCCATTTTTGTTAGTGGTCGCTTTATAGTGTCGTTTACGCTAATAGAACAACTGTCGTGAACATGATTTGGCACTACCATTAATATTTTTATAATTTATTGTTTTTTCATATAGAGTCGGTTTTCCCAACTTTAATGTGATTAATGTTTTATATTCAATTTTTGTTTGTCTATTAAGTTGACTCAATATTTATCTTAATATTTTTTATTTTTAGTTTTTTGTTTTTGTCACTTTAGCCAACTCTTTTAATATATTTTATTATTTTTCATTTAGAGTCGGTTTGATCCATGTTGAATTTTTTTTAATTAGGAGCTCTTGTTTTTTCCTATTTCCATGCACAAACAGAGTACCAATTGTACAAAAGAATGAAAGAAGCATTTCTGTAGAATCCTATTTTTACATATATTGTACTAACATTACATACATTAGTAAGAATAATTAAATCATATTCTTGCTTAAACAATCCACAAGGATTTGCAGAAAATTATAAATTATTTTCCTAGTAGTCTAAGATGCAGTAAACTTAGGTTTGGGTCCTAATTAATTTGATCTTGTTTCCCATAAGAATAATAGAATAAAATAAATCTAGTTTTTTTTTTCCTTCTGACGTGCATTCTTTCATTTTAATGCACAACATATAAACTTGAAATACCTTTCCTCCAGGATCATCACTTGTCAATCGGTCAAGAGCTTCAGCTTGAAACTCCACTAAATGGCACAAATGAGGATATCTACAATTGGCTGAAATGAAAATACAATGATAAATACCAACAAAAAGCTTTATATATATCCTAAGAGTAAATTAAATCAGAAGAAACATAAATTTCCTGATAAATTATCATAGTGATCCAAGTTAAACATACCAAATTAAATAATGTGCACGAATAACCACCAGTCGGCTATGTAAGGAGAATTTGTCCAGCAACAGTTCACTCAAATTGTTGAACATTTCCTAATACCAGATATGCTTGTTTAGCCACAGAAAGCACAATTTCTATCAGATATTACAGGCACAAAAGTATATATCTGAATTTCTTTGAATCATTATTTAATCATCGAATTACCTGATAACCTTTAGTTTTGGTCAATCGGTGCAAAAGGGTATACATCGGTAAAGTTGGGCCATGTCACAGCGCAAGCATCATTTCAGTTTGTAGCATTCGGCTTCATTATACAAGATCCCAGTAGGATCATATTGTGGCATATTGAGAGATCTTTTGATTTTAGCCTATGCATGTACCTAAGGAATAAAACTGAAGTAAGCTTCCATAATGTAATCATATGAATTAAAAGTTTACAAAGAGGGATATACATATAGGGTGTGTCAGATAAGCACTCTTCCTAACTAATCGAGAAGGAATCACACTCTGAACATTTGTTGCAAGAGATGAACAGTGATATGAAGAAGACTTGAATAGAAATTAGCATCACAATCATAAGTAGTGGCACAAATGATAATTGTGAAATGAGGATATAACAATTAATCAAACTTACAGGCTTTCTACCACTAAAAACTTTGAAAAGCTAATCAACATCCTGTTATCACTTCAGTGTAATTCTCATAAAGACAAAAGAAAACCCATACATCATCTACCCATGCATATATAAGTAGCATTAAGGAACAATAATTATTAAACTACATCAAAAGGCTTTTAAGTGCATCCAAAAAAAATGACACCCAAATCAACATCCTTTTTCTTCAAAATTGTGATCAGATGGTTTTAATCATAGCTAAACTTCTCCCATGCATCATCACAAAATAAAAACATTATCTCAAAAGCAATATCATCTTGCATCAGGAATAACTTCACA
Source organism: Glycine max (assembly GCF_000004515.6). NCBI lineage: Eukaryota > Viridiplantae > Streptophyta > Magnoliopsida > Fabales > Fabaceae > Glycine > Glycine max. The sequence continues at coordinate 13,449,425 of NC_016088.4, read as the reverse complement.
AAAACAAACTTTGCTAGATAAATTGACAATATACAGTGTCATAACTTCACAAAACACTACTGCAAAAAAGACATGTAACGACGGTTAAAATACGCATTCAACAATGATTATAAATCGTCTTTATAATTAACATTGTTAAAAACATGAGACTTTTAACAACGGTTATAAAACAACCATCTGACAACCATCTTAGAAAGAGTATCTTTCTAAGACAGTTGTTAGTTGATACCGTCTTAGAAAATATATTTTCTAAGACAATCGTTAGCTAACAACCGTCTTGGAAAATCCACTGTCTTAGAAAGTACCCTTTTTAAGACTTTCTAAGACGTTCAACCAACGACTGTCTTAGAAAGTGTACTTTCTAAGACGGTCATTAACTAATAATTGTCTTAGAATGTTCACTTTCTAAGATGGTTCAGATAAGAACCGTCCTAGTATTCATCATTAAAATAGATCATCATTATTGTCAAGGAAAACTTCAATTTTGTTTTTACATAAATTGCAGGAATAAATGCCTTACCATGTGAGATCCAATCAATAAAGCTTTAGCTCCATCAACACGACCATGTACATTTCCCATTTGGTCCACCCAACTGCAAATAACAACAAAAGCATCTGTCATGTCCTCAGAAAAATTATTCAGAGTTGAACAAGTTAGAAGGCTAACGTTCTCAAACCAGCATCCTCCATTCATTTACGAATAAGATTGATTGCCCTCATGGATGCAGGACTCAAGAATGTCCTCTCCAAATAACCACTAGCATTATATCCAAAAAGCAACATTAACTTCCAAGAACAATAAACAATTCATGGTCCACCAGCCACTGAATGAGAATAATAAGCACAGTGAATTTTGACTATGAAGTTATGTGCATTTTCCTGGAAGGATTTGGATCATTCAGGTCAAGAACAGAGATTCATTCGAACTATTTTGACTATGAATAGAAATATTATTATAAATAAAAAATTATCAGACAAAAGTAAAGCTGTGTTTAGATTAAGTACCTTCCCAAGCTCATAAAGCCTTGCCACTGGCTCGTCTCTTAGAATATGTGGAAACAAATCATTTTTTTTTTCTAAATCTCCTGTCTCAATACCTAATCATTTCATTTCAAAATAGGTACTTAGCCCATTCACGCAATCAATCACATCCATCAACAAGAACTAACAAAGCTAACTTGTGCTTCCCGTTTTCTTTTCCCCTTTTTTTAACTACTTTAATCAAGCCATACACACAATTTCTCATTACAAATTAAGAAAAAGAAGAAAAAAACATTTGTCATCATCAAAAACAAGATACTTAATTACTTACATCATCCTCATTCTCTTTTGCTAACTGGCCCCCATATTTAATTTAATTACTTAAGATATTTATTCATGTTGTTATAAATTAATTCATGCACTTCAACAAAAAGTACTATTTTTCAACTTAACCATATCTTATACAAGTCTTCAACTTAACTAATTAACTCAATTAGACAGATTGTAAAAATATAAAAATACTATTTTTCATGGTATAACTAATGATTAATTAATTGCTATCCCCCAATTTATACAGTTGTTCATCATGCCGATAAGAAAACAAGATATTTATTTTTTTGAATAATTTCAAAGTAATCATATTATATTGTTATTCAGTTTGGCTAAAATATATTATATATTTTTCTTATCATGCTAAAATATTTATATACTTATATCATGTGAGAGATCAAAATGTGCTCTTCTCTATATTATATCAGCAAATAAAAAGCAAGAGAACAAAAGTCAAAGGAACAAGAGGAAGGTTAGAAACTTACCGAAGCCAAACTGCCTAAACGGAAACCCTGTAGCACGAATTCACAAAGCAATGGAAATAGATGAGTTTAAAATACAAACAGAGGAAGCCACTAGAAAGTAATGGAAGTCGAGAATGAGAAACTAAGAGGAAGTTGTGAGAGCCAAGTATCAACAACAGCATATAATGAGAATCAAGTCGAGAATGAGAATCTAACACAGCATGTAATGAATAATATAAATAAAGTGTTAACATAATAACATAATCGATCAATAAAATCATACAGATTATTCCCTACAAGTTGCTCCATTGAATGGATACATGTACCAAATAGGAACACGAGCACGTGAAACAGAGAGACTAACTATTAGTGATATCATACCTACCTCAATTGATTACCCATTTCCGTTTCCTCAACCAGTAAAAACGCCACAGACATGCATCTCGTACAAAGCCACCACTTCTTGAATAATATCTTCTCAACAATATTAATTCAATTGCCTTTCAAAGAAAACACTATTAATTGAATGAGTTCATTTGTCAGATAGTGCTAGACAAGAATCATATTCACGGTAAAAAAAATCTGCAGTTTATGACAATTAAAAACTATTTCTGAAAATTTAAAAATCGTCACACTGACAAATTGTGAGAATACTGCAAATTTCAGAAAAATTATAAAAACAAGACTTATATTAGATCTAAAAGTGAGTAGTTATAATTTAGCTCCAACCCATCAATCTTTACTAATTTCTTTAATTTTAATTATTGTTTCCTTAATCAAATTAAATCCAAATTACAATATCTTTATACTAATGTTTTATTTTTTTATATTATTAAAATATTAAATAATTCTATATTAAATATTAAAAATATTAATTAAAAAATCAATTGTAAAAGTACACCAATTCTTCAGTTTTCTTTTATTATTCATTATATTATGATTAGAACAGAACATTTTATTTTCCTCTCCTAAATATTCTTCAGTTTCAAAAAGTAACAAAAATTAGAAAAAAAAACTTGACAATTACACCAATTATGTAAAAGTACTACCTAGTTATCATTTTTGCTTTTCACTTTTCAGCTTCCATGATGCTACCATCATCCAGCATCTCATCATTGTATTATCAACTTGATCAATTTGTTTAGTGTGCTAAGGTTCTACTATTCTCAAATTCAATTTCATACTAAACTGAAATGTTAATTACTGATGACAAACCATTGCTGAACAATAAACATAAGAATAACTCCTATGAAAATAACAAAATGAATTTACATTCTACAACTCAATAACTGATTCTGCCACTCAATATGTTCAATTAATGATCAAACATTTAGTTAATTTTGTCCATGTCAATAAGGGTCTACACTAAAAAAGCATCCACAAGAGTCAAATGACAACAACTGAAATCAGAGTAAATATGATCAGCTTGGCTCATAAATATGAAAAATAAGAATATGAACAATTTAGCAGGAAGTTCATACCAAGTAAAGAGTAAAAGTACGAAACAATATACAAAGTTTGAATTAAAATCTTCTCTGGGGATGAAACAGCCACCAGAGCCTTAGTAGTCAAGCAAGTGGATAAGAAGGGCAAGTAGATAACAATAACTTCAATGTGACATTGGTATAAAAATTCAAAATGCAAGGTGTATAGCCAACCTAACTTGGTCAAGCTTGCTGATTTTTAAAAAACTGAAGTATGAATTCAGAAGAGGTAAAAATACTAACTACAAAATTAGAAAACAAGCTAAGAGTAATGAGACCACTAATATGAAAACTAAACATCAAAGCATGGCAGGGATATATGCTTAATTTTGAAAAGAGATAAAGTACTTTTTTCTAAAAAAGATAATCATGGAGTGAAAAATGTGAACCTCACGTAGTAGCCAAAAAGATGATGCTTGGTTTATGTCTTGTGCAAGAACACCATCAGATATCATTTCATTCTCCATAGAGCCAAGTAGAAATGCTTCAGGCTTTTGCCTGGAGGTATCAAAACAAAATGTGACATCATATGTGAAGGGACTTAATTACATGCTCAGAAGTGATAACTAAAAAAAAGGAAAATAATTTCTATGGACTATCACATGACTGAGGCACAATGATAATTTTCTGTTTGATCAAACACATTTATATTGAAAATAGCAGCATAGTAAAAGTTTCATGTATCCAAAGTAATTTATTTTTTTCAACAAAAGAGATTCAACAAATTAGCACCATAAAGTCAACACATACCTTCTGTAAAAAGGTATGAATATCAGCCAGTAAGAGATCAAGGCTAACAAAAGAATACATACAAACTTCAGTACCACTGTAAAATAAGACAATTACACAATTATTAGAAAGAAACTTAACCAACAAATTGATCTTAATTTAATGTAGTTCAAATGACTTACATGCCTGAATTTTGCCCCATTTTTGTGTTTGGAGTTAGTCGAGTTATGCTAGAGGAACCATTTCCTTTCAGGTTTATCTGATAATTGTGTATCTCGGTATCCCTGATGCCTACAATGTCCATAGACTGCAATAAGAAGTTCTGTGACAAAATGTTCCAAACAATACAGGATGGTAAAAAATACAAAGAAAAAATAATAACAGCATTCCAGTAAAGCAACATATAGTGCATATAATTCTTTCTTGCCTTTGAGGAGTACAACCAATAAAAAAAATTGTCAATTTCAGACAATATATTGCTTACCATTAAATTGTCAATTTTTGTTTTCAAAATATTCACACATAACAATATTACTATACTAGTACCTGTAATTAAGAATATAATTATAAGATGTCTCTCTGTACATAACAGCAATAAAATTTAAATTTATATACTAATTTCACATAATTTACTAAAATAATTATATATATATATATATAACTACGTAATATATTTTATTTGTTTTTATATAAGAATATATTAATAAATTAAATTTAAAACGTACTTTTATATATAAAAAAAGTATAACTTGTTAAAAGTAGGTATGGCTGGCAAAAACTTGAATACCTTGTTGTTAGCAATTTCCTTGGCGTGCTCCCTAGCTATCCATTCATCAGCTTCACGGTCAAATTTCCTTGGCTTGCACACAATCACAATCATGAAACAAACAAAAAAATGGGAGATAAAATAGGAGTAAAAGGCAAAAAAAAAATGTTTGGGCAAACACTCACACACTGCGGCAAGTACTTGGATCAAAACCAGGAGGCAGATTTCCACTTGGAATTGGTTCAATCTGCAAAATGAAGAAGTGAAAAAGGAAAGAAAGGAAAAAGAGGGCAAATCAAGAGGAAATTAGAAGGGATGGAAGCCAGAATTGAGGCTTGGGTAAGGGTCAATGTGGAAAAGAAATTGGCAAAAGAGGATAACCACATAGGGTGGGTGATGGCAAATTCTGATAGCATTTTTAATGGAAAAACCAATGGTATAATGTCACATGAAAAAACTGTAATTTAAAAAACAATTATAGTCAATAGAATATGAAAGTTAACATTTCCTTTTAGAATGCCTTGAACTCTAGACCCCATGCTATGATTAGACGACAAAAAAAGTTTGAATAATAAAGAAAAATATTCTAACCTCCCTTCTATTTGCAATTCTTACACAAGACCCCCTGTATTTCTAAAATCTACCAAAAATCTCTCCTGTTTTTGCAAGTACGCAACACATAATACCCACCGTACCAACCTTTATTTTTTTGTATTAAATTGGCATGAATACCCTTATTGCAGATTTTGACACATTACACAAACCCCCTCCTCTATTTGATAAGTATATTACAATTAAATCCATCTACTATAAAGTAAAAATTAAAATTATTAAATACTTAAATGATAAAAAATTTAAAATAACATCAGAGAACAAAACAAACAATAAAATAAATTATAATTTTGTATCTTCAAAATAACAACAATTATTTCAAATTTATTTCCATAAAAACTTAAACATGTGAATTAAGAAATTAACAAAAGGATAGAATAAAACATATTTATTAAAAATAATCTTTTAAGTCCATGCCGCCATTATCATGGTTCATTTCAGATTCACAAGAAAAGGAAAGGTCGAGTATGTGTTACACTTACCAGATTCCGCGTGCATTCATCCCGTTTTCCATGTCTTCCTTCTACGATGTTATGTCGGACCACCACCCATTCTCTTCTGAGAGCGTAGCTGAAGAAAGTGTGCTTACTACAAATGAAGAAGAAACATCTACTTTAGCTTCTGAGTGCCTCCCAACATCAACTTGGAGTATTGAGCCCACCACCGCCCTTCAAAGCCACTTAAACACAAGCCACGTCACCTATATACACAACTTCCAAACCCACTTGCACAGCTGGTCCGCACACTGGCCTCTTCGATTCTCATCAATCAGCTCAAGCGTCCAAAATCCACAATACTTGTGCACCGTTGGATACCGATCCTTCTCTTCCAGCATGTTCCTTGTCATTGAGGACAATGACCGTTCTGAATTGGCGGGTATTGACAGACCAAAAAGCGTCCTCCCCATTGTGTAGATTTATTACTATGTTATATAGCATAATAATAAATTGTTTTTATATTATTATAATTAAATTCATTAAAAATGGTATATAAAAGATTCAATACTGTAATTTTACATATGTCATCATCGATTTAATTATTTATATTTATAGTTTATATTGTCAATCCGTTCTAATTAAATTTATTAAGATTTAATAATGCAATTTAACATATTTCCTCCATCCATTTACGAATAAGTTATTCTTCAAAGAAACTAAGCAGATAAACAATTATAACCAAAAGAGAGCATTGATTTCAATATATTTAATTCTACTCAGAACCACGGAACATTTCATTCCATCATTTATTTAATTTGACACCTTGTGATAGAGTTTTGAGGAGGGTCCGCTTCGGCACCAAAATATACATTGTATACATTCATCATGTGAAGTACACGTGACTTACTTGTTCTCAAAGTTTGACAGCCATTTAATATAAGCAGCACCAAAATATACATTTACAAAGGGTTTGAATAAGAATTCTCGATTCTCATCTGCTTCATATGAACAATAACCTAATTCACTGCAAGCTGTAGTCAACCTTGGTGAAACATAATCATTAAATAAGGTATACAAGAAATAAGGTATTGACATCTAGCCAGTACCTCATCACCACCAAAGGCATATCCCACCCAAGCTCTATTGAAAACATTACTGATAATAGTTTTGAATTCTTAATACTTATAAACTAAAATTCAATTACAATTTTATCCCTCAGATCTTTACTCATGCCAAACACGAGAATAACAGTTTAGTCAACTCCAATTCTGACAGTACTAAAATTGAAATAAGAACTACACTCAGCAGAACCCCTCATCCTCATTCTTTAAACTTCTAATTAAAACAAAATGACACCAAGCCATTCTTCTAAAGCATATAAATATAGTCTTAAGTATAGCAATGGCCTTAGCCCTTATGGGCACTTAATAACACTATTCCACCAAAATCCTAATAAAACTATTCAATCAATGATCCTTTACTTAACTAATTATAAAACCAATCAAAACAACACAATCAGAATCATTACAAAATCCGCACATACACAGAGTTACAATTATACCTGCAGCTTCCGATGATGATTCTCCGTTCTGCAACCGCGATGGCGGCAACACAACCGGACTCTGCTCCCGCGATGGCAAGCTCCCTGACGTCGACACGCTATCGGAATTGCTCCCCTTATCGCCCCAACCTCCGGTGGCGGCGGCACCGCCGACGGAATCCTCATGAAACCCCACCCTGCTCTGGTTCCCCACCTACTTCTTCTTCCCACCGCCAGCGCGGGCACCGACACCCGGCCGGGAGAGGTTGTTGCCGCCGAGCACCGCCGTCCCTTTCTCGCCCCTGAATCCGAAGAAGCTCTCCTGCGGCAGCGGCCCCGATCTCGTCTTGATCCTGTTCAGCCCCAGCAACGATGCCAGAATCGGTGACACCGACAACGACGAACTAGATTCCCGTCCCTCCTTTGACGATGACGTCCCCGCCTCCGCCAGCGCAGCCACCACTGGCTTCGCGGCTTTGCTGACTGTCTCCGCCGCCGCCTCAGACACGCAACAGCAGCAACGCCAAGCCGAGAACAGAGCCCACAATGATTGCGACATATCCATGGCTGCAGTTTGGTGGTTTAGAGTTAGGGTTCATGAGTATAATAGCTACGAAAAGACGAGAAATAGGGAGCAGTCATTACTTTTATTTCCCTAACCTTTAAAAACAAAGATGGTCCTATACAAAACCCTTCCTTGCCGGCAAAATCACCAAATTGCGTGACTTGACAGGACGATGGGACAGGGGTGGAAGTGGTGGCCTGCCCGGCGCTATCAGTAGTGGTGGGACCCAGGCGCGTCCACTAGTGGTGGGCCTAGGCACGTCCCTCTTCCCTATAAAACCTCTTCCCCTCCGTTTCATTTTCACACAAAAACGTTGAAGTGAGCTGAGTTAAAACGTGTTAAAGCGCTTTATATCGGTTAGAATTACTCTAGATAAATTAAATTACTGTCACAACAATTTCCTACTTCGCACACTTATGACGCAAAACAATCGGCATTTATTTTTAATGTCTATGTATAAATTTTGGCTATTAAAAAAATATACCAACAACATCAATAATTATGAGCTTAACTAATAATAATAATAATGTGCTAGACATAAAAGCTACTACAATAAATAATTATTGTCATCAACAAACAAATATAACATAATTATAACCAAAAATTAAATTATTAAGTTACCAAAAATTACTAATTATCACACAAAAAATATAAACAAAATTACTATTTCATTTTATAGTTCGTGTCAATTTGTTTATGCACCTACAAAATATAATCATTATTATCATCAACAAAATAAATATTAATTAACGCTATAATATATTGAAGATAAAAAATATTTACTAGTTTTGAGCAAAATTTCTAACTGGTATAAAGCGCTTCAACACGTTTCAACTCAGTTCACTTCAACGTTTTTGTGTGAAAATGAAACGAAGGGGAAGAGGTTTTATAGGGAAGAGGGACGTGCCTGGGACCCACCACTAGTGGACGCGCCTGGCAGGCTACCATTAGTGGTCGCACCTGGGGCCCCACCACTACTGGTAGCGCCTGGCAGGCCACCACTAGTGGTCGCGCCTGGCAGGCCACCACTAGTGGTCGCGCCTGGCAGGCCACCACTTCCACCTCTGTCCCATCGTCTTGTCAAGTCACGCCACGTGTCGCGTTCTGGTGGAACGCGCCCCTCAGGTACGCGCTTTGTAGTAAAATAACAGATCCCCTTGGTAAATAAAAATGAAACAGACCCATTTTGGTAATTAATTTGTAAAAGGGACCCAATTTGGTGATTTTACCCTTCCTTGTATGCCTCCAAACAAATATATTATAACACGGTTTTATAAATAACCATCCTAGAACAACTCATGCCTTTATTTTAAATCTCAATATTTACAAAAATGTTATTGGTATGCTTTCTAAGATGGGTCTATGATAATTGTCGTTGAAACTTTTTAGTAGTGAAAACTTCCTTAAAAAAATAATTTTAAGACGGGTATGCTTTCTAAGACGGGTCTATGACAACTGGCGTCGTAAAAAATAATCTTTTTTAGTAGTGAAAACTAAGTATCTACCCATCTGTTGATACAAAAAAGGACATAAGAAAAAACTCAACTTCCTAAGTTATATATCCTTCTATTAAGTTAATTTACACAAAACTAGATATAACAAAGAAGTAAATGAAACTTCCTTAAACTTCCTAAGTTATATACCCATCTGATAGTTTACACAAAAGTGATGGACCTAAAAAGTCAATATACCAAAAAAAAAAGACTAAATAGTAAACTTAAAAGGAATCAGCTAATGACACTAACGTTGACGTGCTGGGGGCTCTCGTCATCTAGTGGTTGGGCATCCAAGTCCTTAGCTTAAAGAGGGTTCACTTGACTAGTACCCGTCGAGTTGCCTCCAGTTCGATTGTCCAAAACCATTTGTAATTGTTGTTGCATCAACCGCATTTGCTCCTCCATTAGTGGATACCTTTGATTTGCTTCAACTAATCTTGCAGTTGCTTCAACCATCTGTGTTTGAGTCGACCGCAAACCCTCATGGTATTTTTCCTGGTTAATTACAATATAGGAAAATAGTTAGAAATCTATGTTAAACGTTGTAATTGCACTAACAAATAATTATGTACGAATAACTTACATATGTATCGCGAGCACAATCATCAACCCAACAACCTTTCCTATTTGTGTGAGTGACCAAAAACAAGACATCTAGACCGGAAGGTCGACCATATTAAGCTCTTTAACAAAATGTATACAGTTGTCAACATTATCATATAGAACTTAAGTGGGAAAGAGAAACAAAAAAAAAAGAGAAAGAGGGGAAGAGAATAGAAAACAGAATAGAGGGAAATAAGAAAGAAATGGTTCGGTCTTTAATAAAAAGGCACCAAGTTTATTTTGTTTCGCCTTTCAATGAAAAGGATTAATAAAAAGAATCATGTAGTGACTTCTTCCCCCAATAGGTCAATACATGAACTGTATTACTGTAGGGGCATGAGTTTATTTTTACTAGAACGCGTGTATTTATAAAACGGATATGAACACGGAAATGACACGGATCGCCTTGAAGTTTTCAGACTTAGAAATTGGTTTAGTTTCCATTTTAAAAAAATATTGATGTTACACTTAAGAAATAGGCGAGAAGGTAAGTGATAAGTCATAGATTTGATCACCATAATCAATAAGATCAGATTCAGTTCTTTACCCAAGAATCAAAGGGAAACTCTCATAAAATGGAAAAAACTCAAACTTTTATTTAGACTCAAATCTCCTTCAAGGCTACAAAGTTTCTACTATTTATAGGTTAGGGTTCCTTAGAATTAAATTACCACTAATATTAAATATCTACTAGCAATAAAACCCCACTAACCACTATAATAACTTGAGAAGCCTTAAAACATGGAAACTTACCTAAAAGATGTCAACAACCATCTAAACTTATTACATGAAAATAAAATACGAAAATGAAAGGAAAATTAGAAAATGAGCCTTAATTAGTTCTTTAGATCAAAAGCTATATAATCCATCCAAATAAACTTCATCCCATAATTACATCATGAGTATAAACTTTTGGTCTCATTGTACTATTCAAATTATTATCTTTAAGTTTATTGAATTTATCTTCAAGTTGTACAAATAAGAGAATTATTGGTTTAGGCACTTGCATGACTAGGCTTTGGAAAGACTTCTTAGTTCTTTTCAGTCTTACTTTGGTCATTGGGTCTTTCATCCATTGTAAAAGATATTTCAAGTCATTGGACCCTTGTTGGATCATATCATTCCCTCCCTCTTCAAAATGAGTTGTCCTCAAATTGAGTTCATCATCTACATGAAACAAAGTGAAGTCAACATCCATAAAATTGACATTGACTTGACACTTACCATGAAACTGAAGGTTATAAGCAGTATCATTGATCTTTTCAACCAATTGGAAAGGACAATGCCACTTGGTTGCAACATCAAGTGTCTTTGAAAACTCAAGTTGATATTCATTTTATGCTTTACTTTCCACCTTTTGGAACAATTCTTCAAATCCTTTCACAAGATTATTATGACAATCGAACAATGGGTTAGAATAAAAATAAGAGCAATCATGTTTCTCTTTATCTTTTGCTCTTTCTTTTTTACTCTTTTTTTCAGTTATTTCTCTTTCTCAAATATTTTTTTCTTTCATTTCTTTCTCTTAAATATCTTTTTCTCTCATTTCATTTTCTTTTTCCCATTTTCTCTCAACTCATTTTCTTTCATCTCTTTTTCTTTTAACGCATTTGTCAATGCCTTCCACCTTGGGCATTGGTGTTGAAAAAGTGGCTTCAATAACTTAAGAGGAGGGGGGGCTGAATTAAGTTTTAAAGAATTATTCGATTAACAAGTTTTAATACCTTTTTAAAAATATTTGTGATAGGTTCAGAATATAAAAGATGAAGAAGCAATTAATTCGATAATGTTCTTCAATTATGCAAGACAAAATAAGTGCAATAAAAAAACCGAGATAAGGAAAGAGAGAATTGCAAACTCATTTTATCCTGGTTCGGCCACTTCTCGTGCCTATATCCATTCCTCAAGCAATCCACTTGAGATTTTTCACTATCTTTGTAAACTCTTTACAACCTTTGAACACACCTTGGGATCCCTCACCCTTGTGTTCAAGATTCTCATAAGCCAAGAGACGAATAGTCTCTTGATTACAACTATGTTTATAAGATATACAAAAAAGATTTCTCTCCTTTTGAGCAGATGATACAAATTGAAGATCTAAGAAGAAATCTTAATTGATTTGCAATTGTTTGGTCAAGTAGTAGTTTTTGAGAGAATTTGACAATTAGGTTCTATTTTGAAAAATCTCTGAATATTTTCGAAGTCAAGACAAGCTCTTTGATGGCTATTCAAAAACAATTTTGAAGAAATGTGTCTTTTTAAAATATTTTCTGAAATTCTTTCACTAGTAATCGATTACAGCATTTTGGTAATCGATTACACAGTTAAACACTACTACAAAAACTAGATTTAACATCGGTTTTGTCAAAACCGATGTTAACATAAACGCGTGGCATAATTGTAAATAATGTGCATTTGTTAACATCGGTTTTCTTAAAATCCGATGTTAACGAAGTGACGTCAACATCAGTTCTTGTAAAACCGATGTTAACATTAATTTGTTAACATCAATTTTGGAAAAATCGACGTTAATGTTTCTTCGTTAACATCGGGTTTGAAGAAAACCGATGTTAACCTATGTTCGTTAACATCGATTTTTTGAAAACCGATGTTAACGTATGACCAGTTAACATCGGTTTCTTGAAGAAAACCGATGTTAATGTTAACATCATTTTGTTAACATTGGTTTTGTAATGGAAACCGATGTTGGACATATAGTTTAAATTATGTCATACGCGACCTATTTTGCTCGCGCTCTCTTCTTCTCCGTGTAACCTCTCGTGTTCTCCATCACGCTTTTTGTTGTCCATCGCCAACTTACCTAGGTACATTTCGTCTAAGCTTCATATCTTCATTGTAACTTAGCTATGTCGTTTTGGTTAACCCTAGGTACATTTCATGGTGACCTGAGGTACGAGGAAACTTCAAGTCTCCGCGCCATTGTCACTGATCTTACATCCAGTCTCGTTGCCATTGTCACTATTGGGTTTAATGTAAGCTTCGTCTTTTTTTCATTTCTAGTTTAGTTAGCAAACATCTTCAAGTTTGTTTCTGTTAAGAGTTTGATTTTTCAAGGAATCTATTACTACTTTGGTTTGCTGCAACCCAACCTAGATATATGAACATCTTTAGATCGACTACTGTACCTCAAAATTTGGAATGGTTTAGTAAATTGATTTTGTTTAATTTTTTATCCCCATTGTTAGCTTAGACAATAATAATGATGCACGTTACAAGAAAGTAGGAACCTATCACTATCTAGTTAAAATTTGTAATCAAGTCCATTGAGCATTTGTTACTTGCAACTTATAACTTTAAATCGCATTGCATAAATTGTTGCTACTGCCAGGACGAAGAGATTCCTGATTGATAACTTGGGAGCACGATTTGTCTCCCCTTCGATGTACTCTGCCAAATTGAAGTTCCCTACACACAACTTATATTTTGTTAAAGCATCAAAATTTATATAAAAAAAACATGGAAAAGAGGATATGAAGATAAAATATAAGTGTCCGTGGAAAGTAGTTAAACTAGCATCCTGACCTCATTGTCATGAGTAGCTGGAGCCAACATTTAGTGCATATCCCATTTGTTGTAGAATAAGAAATTAGATAGTATGTTATCAATGCAATTCAGCACTAGGTGTGTTTTAGTTAGGCATGGTCCACTACAGGAAAAATCAGTGGCCTCCAGTGGTATGTTAATATTCCCAGATGGGTTTAATCTATATGCTTCATCACACCCAACATAAATCTGGGAAAAATTTAAAAACAGGCAAAAGAAATGGTAAAAGAACATGTTAGAAAGGAAGTGAGATTGTTTGTTAATTTTTTAACCAGTTGGGTTGGTTGAGACAAGGGAAGATGTGGACTAGAGAGTGGTGTGCAGAGTGCAGGTAGCTTGGCTAGTTTGTTCGTCAACAATGGTGCTGCTTCATCTAAGCAAAATCAAACCTATAACTACCATAGGATACTAGTTGCTTTGTCACTTCTATTTCCTTTTTCTTTCCTTGCTTTATTAATTAAATGGTTCCTTCAAAACTTGTTGATCAGTTACCAACTATATAGTAAATCAAAATGTTGTCCTCTATTTTATTTTAAGAAAACGGGTATAGTTTTATAATAGGGGTACAAAGAGCTTGTAATTGCATTACAACAATTGAAATCGGACATCCATTTATGTCTCTGTGATTGTTAGTTTCCTTGATTCACTGTCTTCTTCTCTATTCACCCGATAATAGTTAGTTCATTTGTTGTTTTGTTGTGCATTTCTCCCTGTTAGCTGAGTATTTTTTCTATATGATTCTCTTTCTTGAGAAATTTTACATACATTAGAATTCAAGACCTTGGCTTTCAATTGATTTTCTTGATGAATGTCATCAATATGTAATTTTAGTGTTTTTTAAACTTTCTATGGACACATGGTTTGCCTTCTAAGTCGATAAATCTCACTACCCAGACTCTTCAGTAGTGTGCATGTATTAGGGGGATTGTTTTTAGTCAAGTAGTCAACGAGAAGTTGCCTTCAGTTCATGAGTTTCTTCTGATATTAGTTTCTTGTGAGTTGACTTATGATTTCATAAACGAGACCCATAAATGGGGTCCATGTGTGTAAACTGTGAACCATTCGATCAAGATTTTAGCTGCCAGCTTTTTTATTTTATTGGTTATACTTTTATAAATTATATGTGACTATTTATATTTTGTCTTACCTATGTTTAAACTACCTAGGTTTAGTTTTTGAAAAATGAATGATTAATTCGAGAACTGTGACTAGCTTGCCATGGTAGGAGTAACATATTTTAGTTAAACAATCATCTGATACAATCTTAGTAGAAGATATAGGAATGGAAAGTGACTAATCAACATACATAAATAAATATTTATCATTTAGGTGAGTGACTTAATTAACTACTTACCATTAATGTTATCCTACAAATGTAACATGTTGGACATTCTCCCTTCACATTTTTAACCATGATTGCCCTCGAGACTAATCATTAGGCTAAGAACTATGATTCATATCAAATTAATAATTTTCTATGTTTGGCATTCGAACAGGGTGTAGCAAGAGGACTGAAAGATTCTTCTTTTCATGTGATTGAAAACCAATTTGCAATTTCATGAAATCTAGGAGAGGCAACAACAAAAACAAGGAAGTACCATAACAAGGAAGGAGCAGAAAAAAACCATTCAAATTGAAAGTATCATGTCCTTAAAGCAAATAAAGTAAAGTACCATAATTGAATATAGTGCTAAAAATGTACCAAAGCCTAAATAACCAAAGTCATGAAGTCTGAAATACAAAGAAATAGAAAGGCATATAGCACTACTAGAAAATACATTTTTTACATCGATTATTTATGACTTTTAACATTGGTTATTAACCGACGTTGAAAGTACTGATGTTGAAAAGTATTATCATTAACATCGGTTTCTTAAAACCGATGTTAACGTAAAATTGACAACATCGGTTATTTAAATAACCGATGTAATATAGTAAGAATTACACGAAAAAAATGTATCAATGTGCATAACAGCGTTGACACTTAACATTGGTTTTAGTTAAAAACTGATGTTAAATGTCAATGTTCACATCGATTTTATATAATATTGATGTTAACTGATACGTCAACATCAGTTTTGTACAAAAACCGATGTTAACTTTTGGAAGTTAACATCAGTTTTACTCAAAAACTGATGTTAACTCATACGTTAACATCAATTTTTGTAGAAAACGATGTTAAGATTCTTGGAAGTTAACATCGTTTTTTTAACAAAAATTGATGTTAACGTTGTTGAAAGTTAACATCGGTTTTTTTAAAAAATTGATGTTAATATACACAAACAACATCGATTTTTCCAAAAACCGATGTTAACTAACAAAGATTTTTTTAATACACTGTCTGTTTTTTCAATAAACCAAAAATTAACTTGCAAATTTCAAATCAAACCACACAACACAACATATATCATTTGCATTCTACTTTGAAACAGTTTTTAGCAAAATGCTAGGTAGTAAACTATGAATTGTAAAAAATGAATTGATAACTATCAATAAATAATTTATTAATAACTATGAATAAATAATATTCAATGTTAAAAGGAAACATGAATTGTAAAAAATGTAAAGGAAGCTAGTCAACTAATTAAGTAAAGTAAAATTACAAAGTTCCCTAACATCCTAAGTTTGATTTCTAACTTTGAGATGATACTATGCCCACTGGATGCAAAGTGCCTTCAATCTCTTTGCTTCCAATGATCTAACATCATTACAATATTGCATAATAAAATAAAACATAAGTTAATAATGTAATACCAATCATAAGAAAATCAAATTTGTTTGAAATAAACAATTATTGTTTCCCAATTATTCCTGAAACTTCCTAAGATTATAGTGGACATCCAATGCATCACATAATAGCCACACTCAGTGCTTCCTTTTTGTCTATTACACTAAATACATAATGAAATTTAGATATTAAACGTTAACTACAAATTAGTGTAGACACACATAAAATATATATAAGTAGAAGCTTTCTTTAAATCACTTACTTTAACAACAATCCACCTAGCACTAGCCTTGGATTTTTGTTGTGGAGTATTGTCCAGTTCTTTCAAAGCACTATTGAATACAAGAAACATTAAAATATTGATGTTGCTAAGCAATAGTAATTCAAATGTATTGAAAAACAACACTGATCTGTTAATTATTCCTTTAAGGTAGTATGACCTATTATGCAAGGAACAAAACCAGACAACAAGATTTTCCTTAGGCAAAATGACCACTATTTGTCAGTGTGCACTGCAGTGGAGACCAATATAGGTTATTGTAGTATTATACAGTATTTAAATTCATTTGTTCAATTATACTTACCCATTCAGGTAGGCTCCTAGGTAGACATCCCATTTTGAATTCTGCATCCAGTTCTTCATGTAACTTTTTTATTCAAATTGCGATTGCCCAAATCTGTGGATGGACTGTGGCTCGAGGAATTTATACACACCGGAATTCACCACTCACATACTTGTCTTAGTCAGATGCCTATTGTTGTGAAGACAAAGTAAATTATGTATCAATTTAAAACAATAACTTAGAAAATTAACAATAATGTAAATTGATCGACTTACATAATCCACAACTGTATAACAGAGATGTTGAGACATTGACCACCTTGTGCTATTTCAGATAGATCTTCATGCTTTATGTACAAGGGGATGTCTTGGTTAAACACCCCGAACGCCGTAGCATCCCACATAACCTGCAACGGCTTCAAAAAAAGATATGGGATGGTCAGTGTCATCATATATAGGGGATCATCTGTGAATGTATGTATACATGATTTTGATGATGTCTAAGAAGAATCAAACAAGGCTGCTTCAAATAATAAGCATTTGCTTCAAGAATAATTCAAGTTGCTTCAACAAACAAAGCCTTGTTTCAAGATTCACTAAAGACCAAATCTTGCCTTAAAACAAAGTGCTTTCAAGACATGCAAGGCTCTGGTAATCGATTACCAGGAAGTGTAATCGATTACCAGAAGACAGGGTTGAGAAATAACTGTTGAAAAAGGTTTTGAATTTGAATTTTCAACATGTAATCGATTACCATATGATGCATTCATGTGTTCCCCCATTGTATGCACTTTGTGATTTGTTTTCTCTTTTTAATTTACTGTCAAACACAAAACTAGAGCTGAATCAGAACAAGAAACTGTTTCCAACACAAAAGACTAGAGCTAAATCCAAAGAAACAGAAACAATCATGGCTAGAAATTAAAATAATAAATTAAAATAGAATTAGATTGATGGAAAATTTGGGACTACTATTCTTTCGTTGGCGAGACTGAGAATGAGGTGACAAAGTTAATTCATGGCTTATCAGACCAGCCTGGGATTTGAAATAGGCTAGGTCAGGCCTTAAGAATTGGTCCATAACAAGCGTTGGTCCATAACAAGTAAAAACCTTGATTTATTTTAATCACTAAATTGATAAAATTTACATTTTATAAAAACTAATTAAAAGTGTAACTTTATAAAATTTGGCAAACAAGCCAAAGACTAGAGAAGGTAGGTATATAAGTGACTTACATACTAGGAAAAGATAATAAATTAATAAGTAATTATTGAGTCATTAAATTAACCCAGCTAATATTCTTTTTTTTTTGGAAGGCAGAAAATATATATTATTAATAAGAAACATAGCAGTACCAGAGGTACTGGTGAAATATAAACAAATACAAGACACCTATGGTGCCACCCTCCAAAAACAAAGAAAAAACCCAACCAGGACCCCACCACATAAGATAAAGATACCCAACCCAGATTAACCAAAAGACTCCGCAAGATTGGAAGACCAATGGTTAAAAGGAGTTTTGAAATCTTTCTCTCTAACTTTTAGCCAGGACCATGCTAGGAATAAAGCATCATCCATCACTTTGGATGAGTCAAAAGGATTGCCCTAGAAAATCAATAGATTCCTATGCTGCCATATAGAACTAGTTAATGCAATCCACCATCCACACCATCTTCTATGATTTCTCCCTGCACCACCAAAACCATCACAGAATTGGACAAAGTGAGATGCTGGAGAAACTGAAAGTGCTCCTACAAATTCCACCTCATGGATTCCCACCATAAGCCTCTAGTCATTTTGCAGTTGAAAAACAGGTGACCAGCCTCCTCTTGCTCATTCCCACAGAGAGGACATCCAGATTCCTGAATGGACACATTTCTTCTAAGAAGGTTATGCCTAGTAGGGAGCCTATCTTTAATAAGTCTCCAAGAGAAAACCGCTGCCCTTGGGGGGATTTTCAACTTCCAAATTGTCTGGAAAATGTTTACATCTGAAACATGTCTATTGCAAGTCACCAATATTCTATAAGCTGACTTAGTGGAATACACACCACTAGGATCAGCTTTCCACAACATGTTATCATACAGATGACTCTGAATAGGGATATCATTGATTTCTTCCATAAAAGCCACTGCTACATCATCCTCATGGTCAAATAAATTCCTCCTCCACTTCAAGTCCCATCTCCAATTACCCTGAGAAAAATTTCCTATCATAGAGATGGTATTATTCTGCTGTCTACTAATCATAAACAACTGATTATACTGCTGCTCAAGGTTACAATCCTTCCTCAACCATTTATCTTTACAGAAATTAATTTTATCCCCACACCCAGCTAATATTCTTATTAACCTAATTTTTATTTTGCTCAACTTCTTTTAACTAACCTAAAACTTGAATAAATAATGGACCTAAAATTTTCTCAATATTTGTGTTATTTATGTTGAATTTAAACCTGTTTAACTCCTTATTATTTAGAACCACAAATGTTGATAACTAATTATTGTTTAATAAACTATTGTACCCAAAGATATATCACTGTCATTTTCTTTATTAAGTAAGTTGTAGCAATGTAGAGGAAGGATCCGTTGAGGGAGAATGAGATGATTGATCATTCAAATCAATGGTAGAAGATAGAAACCCCATCCCATGTGAGAATGGATATTAGGAATAGTGGGTGCATCATTCTATTTGCACCCTCCCACTCCTTTCCCTCTACAAGACATGCTCATATTTTCTTACTTGTTGTCCACTCTAGCATAATCAATCAGAGAGAGAGAGAGAGAGAAGTCTATGTATCCATCATCAAGGTAGTAGCAGTAGTAGTAGGAACACCCAAACGGTAGAGTAGTGAATGAAATTGGGGAGAGGAGAGGATGAAGGGCTTGTCCTTTACAGACTGTACTTACTCCTTCTCCCCCACCAACCAACACTCTCCATGCTCATTTCATTATTCTATATAAATAACCAAACCCTACTATACTATACTCTCCATTCTCTATACCAATGTTGATGTTAACCTCCTGCCCCTAGGATGTGCTGTAAAAAAAGAAGAGAAGAGATGGTGGGAGTGTCGTAAGAGAAGATTGTGAGGGAAGATGGTAGGTAGGTAATTTTACCAATGCTGGGGGATGAGATTTGGGGGTGAGACTAGAAACCCCCAACTAATTAAACTAGAGTCACTTTGGTTCAATTCTATATTTAATCTAAGCCACTTATGTATGACTGGCCACTTTTACTAGTAACAACACCTATTTTATTAAACTAATTAAGACATAATTTATTATCCTTTTAGTTATTCTAAGTACTAATATAATGTAAACAATTTATTCTAAGATTCCCATAAATAGACTTTCTCACGAATCATAATTTTCGAATATAAAAAAATTTCTCCCTTACCAAACGCGTCCTCAGTGTTGACAGATCTCTTTATTTCCCTTTCAAAGAGACACGTAAAAATGCGTCAATACAATTGTTTTTGGATTCAAGTGTGTAAGTCAACAAAATTGTTTTGAAGCGATATAATGGAAGGAAATGAAATTTGAACTTTATTAACTAAATTAAACTTACACTCAGGAAACTATATCACTTGTTAGTGGCTAAGTGTGTGTATGGAAACTCGTTTCACCATGACTGGACGGAGGTTTTACACATTCCAAAGTAATAAAATAAAAGAAAGGGGAGAGTTGAATAGGTCAAACACACCCTAAGTCTACATAACTCTTAGAAGCTGGTAACCTACTGCACACATCACACACACACACACTAGAGTTCAAGCTTCATACAATTCTCAACTGTTTTAGCCATTGGGAATGCAAAGCACATGAGTATGGCTTGCCTTGGGCAGTAGCCTTCTTAGAGAGAGAACAAAACCAACCATTTCTCCATTTGAACTGCAAGTTCAAGTATAACCAAGATAAGAACTTATATATCTAGTGACTCCAATATTTATTCCACTAACCCTATCATTTACCTCCTTAACTGTTGTGGGAAAGAGGGCTACAGTTGGAGAATATGCACATAAGCACTCTTCCATGGCTTCTTCAAATGTTAACCTCTTTTCATTTGTTGCTGTTGATGCTAGTTCTGTTATAAGGCTAGACAACTGAAAGTGCAAACATCAGTCAGTTCTCATTGCAGTGTTAACATTTTTAGCGTTGAATACGTTATCAATATTAGCTATAGATGTTTGTAAAAAAATCTCTACATTTTCTTCCTTCTCTTGTTATGGCCCACATTTTATGCCCAAATTTGTATGACAAACATAGTTTATTTACAATTTATATATCATAGATTTCATTCAAGGCAACAAATCAAGTTCAATATCAGGTCACCCATTTTGGACAGAGCTCCTTTAGTCCTGGATCAACCCTTCAAGCAAATCAAATCCAACCAAATTTGAACATATTTCATGTTAACTTGATTTCACCCAAGACTCAGCCATAGGAATTGAGAACGGTCATTGAGTAGTGGGTAGACACCTCTTCAAGATCCAAAACAACAAAACACACACACACACACACACACACACACACATACATATATAAGAGAGAGAGGATATTGATTGCAAACCATCCTATTAACTACCCAATTTTAATCAGATCATGTACATCTAATATTGTCTTCCAATCAAACGAAATGTCATTCATTAAGACCATGTTTGGATAAGTTTCTCCATAAGCACTTATGAGAAAAGAAAATAAAAAGAAAAAAGATGAAATAAATTGTCTCCCATAACCTACAATTAACTTAACATAAGTTAAAATGAACTTTTTGAAAAAAAGTTGATTTTAACTAATGCATAAGTTAATTTTAGTTTTCTGAAGAAACTTTTTTCCTTCTTATTTTATTCTCCTATATAAATATTAATCAAGAAGCTTATCCAAACAAGTTTAACAAAATTAGCATATTAACTTTGAGAATATGTCAATTCTGAAACTTACTTCAGTGCGAAATTCCTTTTCCACAACACCTACAGAAACCCCTCCATGTCGTGCTCCAACAAGCATAACGGAACAAATCCATATAAGCTTCTCCAACATCTACTTTTGAAACGCCTCCTTGTCAAGAACCTGGATTTTGAGACATACATCAGCGTGTGATATACATATCAGACGTGTAAATATTTGCTTTTGACATTGCACAAGGACATCCTACCACTTCAACCTCGAAGTTAAGCAAATCAAAAACACTTAAATCCCAAAAATTAAAAAGAACCACCCCCAACCTAAATGAGCACAACTAAACAATTCCCAAGTATCCTATAGTTGCTATCAAACTAAATAAACTACAACTATAATGATCCTCAAAGTACAGGCTCTTTAACAGGTCACAAGATTAACAACTTTGTGGATATGCTGTATTTAAGCTGCTTGAACATCTCACAATAACATAAAACATATCCAAGAAGTAAAGCTTATTCCATGTTTGTCCATATCTAAGAAGCTTTATGATATCTAATTGATATTTTAGGATATGTAAGTTATTTGTTTGTTTTTCCCTTTTATTGCCTTAGTACCATCCTTTTGCATTATCTCATATTGTTTTTTTTTCTTCATTATGTATCAGATTTGATAGTGACTGGAAAAAGATTGAAGCATTTGTTGTATCAAAGACAGTCATCCAGGTAATTTCAAATACAAGTTGTAATTGGTTATTTACATTAGCTGTTGTTTCTGGGTTGTTATCCATTAAATGTTGTGGATTGAATTAGGCATGTTATAGTTTTTGAAGTGTGTTTGATTATGTTACATTAAGGATTTTGGCACTTTCCAAATAAAGAATTGGTTATTGGACATGAAATGCCAAAAAAAAAGAAGATTTCAGGACATGAAGTGGTTCCATTTGTCAAATCACCTATTTTGGTGTCCCTAGGTGGCTATTTTTGTCCCTCTCCTTCTCAACTACAATTTCCACCTCAGAATAGCTCTTTTTGGAGCTTTATTATTATGCTCAGCACTTAGGTTTCAACCAATTCTTCCCTTTAAGCAAACTTTGCTCCAAGAAATTCTGAAAACTCTTCCTTCCTTTTCCAAATTGTTCCCTTCAAAAGTTAAACAAACTTCAATTACTCTCGTTCTGTTGTTGCCACAGGATCTGCACTAGAATTTATAGGATAACCACAGGATCTAACAATGCCCCTAGTGTTTATTAAATGCCTAAATAGAAACTCAAGCCCTTCTTCAAGATCTTGAGTAACAGACTCCACTTTCTCCAATTGGTTTTGCAGCTTATTCATGCTTTCAAATTTACTTGTCTCGGCAAAAACACACCCTCATGACGGGAAAAATCATACCTCTCTTCAATCCTAAGTATCTTTGTTTTCCAAATGTCCTCATTTTTCACAAGATTCTAAAATATGCCCAAGAAATTACAAGAAGCATTTTCTTCAAATCAGAAACAACTAAGTCACCAAAAGGAACTGAAACAATGAAGAAGGGAACAAAAAATATAGAAAAAGAAAAATACTACAAGTGGAAATCCACTATTGAATTGGTGTGACTAACGCTTCTGCTCCATCATTGCTTTAAGAAAAAAAATAAAAAAGAATCATCATAAATCTCAAATGTACGCAATCATACCAAATTTGTTATTCACCAAGAAGCACAACAGAAATCCAATCAGAAGCTGCCATTTGAATAACAGTCTCAATATGAGGAGAAATAGACAGTGGAGTCACTGTGACCTGTTCCACCAGATCACATGCAAGAATCGGTCAGAATGAGGGAAAATTGCTAGCACCGGAAGATACCGGCATAGTAGCATGCACCAATATGGAAAATAAAAATGTTAATCGAAAAGACACTATTCCAACTTACGTATCCACTTTCAAGTGACTTCATTAGTAGATAAATGTGAGCGAGATTTGAGTACCATCATTATACTAGATTAGAAGCATTAAAATCCCTTCAGATTACAGAGAACAAAAAGACATGATATGTATGTAGGACACCTACAGCTACAGAAGCATCTTGGCCAAGCTGTGCAAACTGAAGACCAAGGCCACCTTGATTGGCCAAGAAATGACCGGTTGGATAATGGCTGGTGGAAACAGCTAGCCAGTTTGGAGTGGATCTCCACATACTTTGCTTGGTTAATTTGAAGCCCTATTAAAAAAAACTATTACATTGCATACAAGTAAACAATAAACCAAAGAATATTATAAAACACTCCCCATCTAACTGTGAAATGTTTTAAAACATTAGAATCTAATCAGCAAGAATATTATCATGCACACTAAATTTTGTACACCATATGGCCCAATGCCTACAACATTTTCTTAGTACACCAAAACATATGGAAAAGTTATCCAATATATACAAAATTTACAAACCTTGTTACTCAAAGGAGATGTCGAAATTTCTACATTTAAAAGGCAGCTTTTGGGAAAAGTTCCCTTTTCAACATCCCTAATAGTTGTGTTTATTAATAGTAAACAGACTGATACAACATCCTTGAAATTGTTTTCCTGACTTTCATCCTTCTTCCTACAACAGGACATGATATTAGTTCATAACACCCAGCTTTAGCACAATTTTAAAAAAATGTGTAGAATCATCAATTTACCAATTTAATGATATTGATAATGTCGATACACCACATAACAACGCTTCCCTAGCTCCGGCAACAACCCCTGAGTAGAACCTGCATATTACCTAAGTATCTTTGTTTTCCAAATGTCCTCATTTCTTGGGCATATTTTCCAAATGTCCTCATGATAGACACACACACACACACACACACACACACACACACACACACACACAGAGACACACACAGACAACTGTTGATGTCATTGTATGTTCTTGTATGTCATGAATGTTATATGGTATACAAACAACTATTGATGTCGATATTTGTCTGTAATTGAAATTTATATTTTGTATGTTCTTGTACATCATGAATGTAATTTTCTATATAAACAACTGTTGTTCATGCTGAGTGAACCTTAGATTTCCGTTTAAGACTGAATGCAATGATTCTTGCGGACAGTTTGCATTAGTCATTGTATTTGGTCTTGAATTGTCCCTTTGGACAGTTTGGGGAGACTAGCATTTTTATGTTAGATTCATTCGTTAAGGTTATTATTATTTTGATTAATTTGATGAAATTTTGGTTCAATGCATTTCAAGTTGTTCTCTGAGTGCATACTTGATTATCGGGAAATTCATTTCACCGATGTCATGTCGTGTACTTAGAGACCAATGTGAAATGCTGTCGAAATTTAGTCAAAATTTTCAAAATAATGCTAACCCTGACATTTGAAGCTAACATAAAAGACAGTCTTCCTAAATGGGATAGGGCCACACCTATAAATAAAAAAAGTGAGATTTTCATGCATGGAATTGGTTAGATGGATCGAAGTTGAATGAATCAAAGTCACATGAGCCCAGAATATGAGAATGGTGTCGAGCAGTTCTTGCAATTTGCTTCAAAAAGAGGTCGACCGAATGAAGAAGGAAAATATTATTGTCCTTGCATCAACTGTTTGAATGGAAGATGACAACTACTGGACGACATACGAG
Organism: Glycine max; assembly: GCF_000004515.6. Taxonomy (NCBI): domain Eukaryota; kingdom Viridiplantae; phylum Streptophyta; class Magnoliopsida; order Fabales; family Fabaceae; genus Glycine; species Glycine max. The sequence continues at coordinate 13,424,038 of NC_016088.4, read as the reverse complement.
ACCATCTATTGTGTGATGGGATTAAGAAGAATTACACGACATGGATATGGCATGGTGAAGTGACAGACATGCAGAGTGGGTCCCAATCTGATCTGTTTGATGTAGAAATGGGAGATCGGTTGGAGGACATGATTCGTGACCTTAGACAAGAGTCTTTCCAGCACGCACACGCCCCTGTGTATGAAGGATTGCAGAGTGATTCAAAGAAGCCTTTGTATATAGGGTGCAAGAATTCCTTAACCCTGTTGTCTACAGTGTTAAGTCTGGTTAATGTGAAGGCTAGGTATGGGTGGAGTGAAATTAAGAACATATTTGGGGATTGTGGCACGTGATAAGGTGGACGTCACCTACGAGAAGGTGGACGAAGGTCCCTACTGCTCAGAAGGACCTGATTTGGGAGGATATTCAGGTATTTTTCTTTTCTTATTTGATTTTGTTTAATTAATAGCTAAAAAATACATTATTGTAACAAATAAACCTTATTTGATGTTTTCACGGAGAATTTGAAATCCTAGAGGCTTCTAATAGTACGACGAAAAGGAAGTTACTTCAGACCATGGGCGAGAGATGGAGGCAATTTAAATCAGACCTCACGAGGAAATGAGCCCTTGCAGCCGATCAGGACGGTGTGGAGGACATTGTCTGTGAGAAATATGGCATCAGCAAGGAAAAATGGGTCCAGTTTTGCCAGACTCGCTGAGACCCTTCTTGGGAGGTGTGTTCCTTGCCATTTAAGTTGTTTTTCAAAAAACATTAACTTGTTATACTTCATTCTAGCAATTTGAAAGATTATTGTTTTATTTTTGTAGGATGTGCGCAAAAAGGCACAGGCCAGCCAGAAGCAGAACACTGCCCCCCACGTTTTGTCTCGTGGGGGTTATGACTATTTGGAGCAGAAGCTCCTGGCTGAGAAGACGAAGAAGAAGCTGGAGGAAGTTGCACAGTCAGGAAGCGTTGATGACGTCATCGACCCTCCATCCCCGGTCAGACGCCACGTGAAGTGGAAGATGGCCCGTACGAAGAAAACAAGGGAGATGATGACTGAGGCCGCAAAGGAAATCGCTGTGAAGATCGTAAGTCATTTTCAACTAACCATTAGAATTATATTTCAATATTTTGTGAATGCCATGTACAACTGTGTGTTTTTTGTGCAGGATTCCTTTAAGGAGCAGGTGACACAGGGATCCTTCATCCCCCACGGACGTCAGGATGTTCTCACCACTGCTATTGGACGTCCAGAGCACCCTGGACGTGTCTGTGCTGTTGGAACCGGTGTCACCATCAAGCAATACTTTGGATCGGCTCCACGGACGTCCCGCAGCTCTTCCTCCCTGCCTCCTGAAGAATTGCAGCAGCTGACCCAACAAATCAGGGACCAACTAGAGGAGTCCATCACAGAAAGAGTGACGCGGCAGCTCATGGCATCCTTCAGCCAGATGCAGTCCCAGATGCAATCTCAGGGACTTGCACTACCTCCCGAGCCTCTGGTTGGTCCCTCCGCTCCTCGAGTAAGCACAAAGGGGAGTTGTGTTGATCCCTCAGGAAACGATCTTGAGATGGGTGACTCAGATAGGTGCGGCTTGTACATTGAAGGAGATCATGCCCGCCTGGTTTCCCTAGGGAGAGTTTATGAGGGATCCACTGTTGTTCATAACACTCCTTTGTTGCCTGGCCAAGTAAAGGTGGGTGTCGAGGAGGTTACAGATGCAGATGCTCCAGTTCCTGTACCCACTGATGAGGTTTCCTTAATGGGGCAGACACTTCACACCTTCCTTGCTTGGCCGACACATCTGGTCAAGTCTTTATCACAGCAGGTACTTTACTCTTACTATATGTTTCTTCTTTTTAAATCAATTCATTCAGCGTGCCTCAAATTAGGCCATTTAACTTTGTTTCATGAACAGGTAGCTGTGTCTCCGGCAAAACCACCTCCAAAGCCCGATCCGGAGGTCGATGATCTGCTTTATCTGATGACATTGAGCATCCCAGAGCTTTTCTTGAGGCCTTATCAGGTTACATGGGATGCCACCGTGTTCGGGGTCTTTAATCCAGATTTCCCGCTGTACATAAAGCACGAAGACCTCTCTGAAATCACACATGGTGGTCAATGTCTCAGCATATCAGTGTTACAGTTATGAATTCTATAAGTAATTTTATATTACTTTTAATTACCTAAGTTATTGCTTTCAATTCATAAATATTTAACTTTGACTTAACATAAACAGACATCTCACTGAAACAAGTATGCGAGCGGGGAATTCTGATATCTATGGATTCCTCAAGCCACAGTCCATTCAGAGGTCTGGGCAATCACAATTTGAGTCTGAAAGTTACAGAAAGACTTGGATGCAGAGTTCAAAACACGATGTCTATCTTAGAGCCTACCTAAATGGGTAAGTCACACAAAATAACTTAATTTAATTAATGTTTACTAATATACTAACTCATATTCGTCTCCATTGCAGCGTACACTGGCAGATGTTGGTCATCCTGCCCAAGGAACACCTAGTTGTCTCTGGTTTTGTTCATTGCATAACAGGCCAGACAACTACCTTAAGGGGATTATTAACATGTTAGTGTTCTTTTCAATACATTTGCATTGAAATACCTCAACAACACCACTTTTTAATTGTTACTCGCATGGAATAGTGCTTTAAAAGGTCTTGATGATGGTCCACAACCTAAATCAAAGGCTCCTGCTAGGTGGATTGTCGTCAAGGTACGTCATTTACATAAAACTTCCACTTATATATATTTCTTATGTGTCTGTACACTAGTTGTTTAATTAATATCTAAATTTCATTATGTATTTAGTGTAATAGACAAAAAGGAAGTACTGAGTGCGGCTACTATGTCATGCACTGGATGTCCACCATCATTTTAGGAACTTTTAGAAATAATTGGGAAGTGATACGTTTATTTCAAACAAATTCAATTTTTTTATAATTTATATTACATTATTAACTTATTATGATTTATTTCATCATGAATAAAATGTTTATTTGCTGTGAATTGGGTCTAAAATTGTATTTTACAGGTACAATTTTGGATTTATTGTAAAAACAGAAAGTTTATATAAAAAACACTTGAAAACAACATCGATTATTAACAAAAACCGATGTTAATATAGTAAACAACATCGGTTATTTACAAAAACTGATGTCAACATGCACCTTAACATCGATTTTACTAGAAAACCGATGTCAATGTTTACATATTAACATCGATTATTTATACATAACCGATGTTAACGTTTGTATATTAACATCGGTTATTTATAAATAACCGATGTTATATACAAAGAACTACAGCAAAATAAGTGTATGCATCATCAACGTTGACATCGGTTTTCTACTGAAACCGATGCTAATGTAATATATTAACATCAGTTTTGGTAGAGAACCGATGTCAATATATAACATTAACATCGGTTTTACTATAAAACCGATGTCAGCATTCATCATGCATACACTTTTTTTGTTGTAGTTCATTGTCTATAACATCGGGTATTTAGAAAACCGATGTTATTGTATTTATGTTAACATCGGTTTTTCAAAATCGATGTTAACAATAATACATTCAACATCGATACTTTCAACATCGGTTTTAGAACCGATGTAGAACGCCGTAAAAACCGATGTTGAAAGTGTAATTTCTAATAGTGTCTTCCTTTAGAATTGCTGCTGCTTCTAAATCCTACAAAAATTTTCTAATTCCCTCTTGATTTCGCCTCCTACAAGTGGCATTAATCTCCAAATCAATGGGGATCAAATCACCTGCAGTAGATCTTCTTTGCATAAAAGAAAATAGAACAACAATTATTCAGTTCAAAAGAACAATGAATGTGCTATAACTACTATGTTAGTCAAAAGAATCAATAAATCAAAGAAAGCAAAAATAAAGCAATGCTACAAAACTGAACTAAACTCTACTAACAGCTTAGTTCCTCGGCAGCAGCGCCATAAATACTTTGGTGGATTTCCCCTATAGTTGCTTTTTGTTCCACTTTTTCTTCATTCAAACATATTCAAGGGAAATCCGATTTGCCGGAAAGCACACCGGATCGTCAAGTATTTAAAAATTAAAATGGATGAATCTGAGTATCGAACACAGGGAACTAACGTTAGCCTGAATTAAGTTCAGAAATGAAGCATTGTTGAGAGAACATGTATGATTGATAATTTCTAACAGAATTTAAACTAAACTTTTATGCTAAATCTATAAAATGCAAAGTAACTAAAAGTGACAACAGTAGGTAGAAATGTTGGGTCTTTCTCACAAACAAGCTGATGCATATAAATATATTTCTCTAATCAATCATGCTTTTGTGTTCTATGTTGTAGCCGAAATTACTAAACCTCGATCCCTCGTGAGACCGAATCAATCAAAGCTTCGTCCTCAGATCCCTCTTGTTGAACTAAGCCCAATTGAGATAGCCCTCTTAGGTTTAGACTAACTTAAACTGAGTTTCGTCCACAGATCCCTCTTGTAAGACTAGACTCAGCTCAAGCAGCTTATGAAAGTTTAGTCTAATTTAGCCTAAGCTTCTTCCGTAGATCCCTCTTATAAGACTAGGCCTAGACTAAGCAGCATTATTGTAACAACATAATTAAAACCAAAACTTAATCCGCAAATCCCTCTTGTAAGATTAAGTTCCGATCCTGCTTCAATCAAGTTCTAAGGCAACAATACATTTCTCAATGCTAAAGTCACCTAACTATGCACACAAATGGATGATCAGACCAAAAACATACAAACATTAATCATTGAAGGAAGCATTGAACACAAAAAACATAATCAATTAGATATTAGGTATTTACATCAGATGTTCATTAGAAATCCCCAACTAGGGTGCTTAGCCAGCCATTACAAAGAAACCCAAACAATAATAATCTTACAAAACCTAGGTTTCAATGCACAAGGTGCTCCTCTTGATGCTTCTAGGGCTCTTTCCCCAAATAGGCATTGTGGTGTGCTTTGGAATCTGTGCCCTTTCTTTGGCCTACAATCATTCTAAAAGTCTATAAAAGTGTGTGTCAATATGTGTCAAAAGTGTGTACCCTAATTCTGCACAAGATAGGCTTTAAATAGGCTCTGAATTCGCGACGTTGCGCTTAACGCCACCCTCGTGCTTAGTGCGGGTAAGTGGATTCGAGCTTAGCGCCAGTCGTGCGCTGAGCCTGGCTGAAGACATCTGTTGCGCTTAGCGTGCGTCCTTGATGCTGATGCTCTGCCAGATTCTCCTTCGCGCTAAGCGTGCTGAAGCTGCGCTTAGCGGTGGATGCGCGCTTAGCCCAATTGTTGAGCTAAGCTCAATTGTCACTTTTTGTACTTCATGACTTAGCCTCTTTTTTACCTGAAAATGCACAGATTTCATCATTAAATCAAATGAACATATTCTGAAGACAACTTTAACCATAAAATAAGATTTATTTACAAGATTACTCCAAAACAACCATAAATTGGGGAACTATACAAGTTTTGGAAAATAATTTATATAAAAAAGTTAGTTGTATAAGACGACTAACACCTAACAATGGCTCCACCATGAACCATACTCAACTATCATGTTGCAATACATTTCAAAGGCTTCCTCCAGCATTAATATAGATAGTGGTTCTACCTTAATTTTACTATAGAAAGTCCATGCTGAAACAAAAGTATCAAATTAGTTTTTACAAATATAAATTATTCAACAATTAGACTCTATTGTTGACTTGGATAATGAATAATATGAGATGGAGAATTAAGAGTACAAAAATATTAGGATTTTTTTTTTAATTTCTTTATTTTTAATTAATATAATTAATTTAACAAAGAGCCATACTCACACAAAAAATCCACAACAGTCGGCCAGGGGCAGACCCATGTAGGAAGGAGGGGGGCCAAGGTCCCCCTTTGATTTTTTTTTCAATTTTAAAAAATAATATATTAGTATTTAACTCTTATATATTTATTTTAAAGAAAATTAATTTGTTATTAAGTATATAAATATAATTTAAAACTGAATATTATATATTTTTAAAATTTAAATTATTATGCAATTAGTTTTTTTTATCTCTTAACATATTTTTAAATTATTTAATTAATAGTAATTTTTTTAACAAATCTTATCTCAATATATTTTATCGAATTTAGTTATTATATAATCAATTTTTATCTGATAACTTTTTCAAATTATAAAATTAATGGTAATGTTAATTTTTTAATAAACTGGGATCTAAATATTATATTTTATTAAATTGTAGTTATTATATAATTAATATCTAATTGTTAAAGTCCATTTTATTGCAACTAAATGAGTTCTTGTTTTTCAAATCTTATATAAACAAGAACCCATAAAAAAACCATATAAATAAGTGTTATTGGATTGATTGAAGATTGCTATAAGTTTCAAACTATGAAAGCGCACAATATCAGTTGTTGTAGTTACAAGTTAGACATTGACAACATTAACAAAGAGAGAAAGACATCACACCACATGAAAGAAAGATATTTTTAACTTTTCATATTTTATATTTAGTATTTTAGTAACAAGATTATACTTCGTAATATATGAAAGATAATTTTTTTGTGACATATAAGAAACATGTGTTTTTTTGTGATAAGATGTTATGTGTTTTGATAGATTATTAATGTAATTTAACAAATTGGAAAATTAAATTATAAATATTTGTATAACAATTAATGATATATAATTATTGAATGAATTTTTTTTTATTGTCCCCCTCTCGTCCCAGTTTGGATCTGCCTCAGAGTCGACTAATATTAAAGTAACACAAACTGGGATAGGTTTTATATAGCAAAATAGCAAATGCTAGCTTTAGGTTGAATAAAATAATTTGTACATGTGGGGCTTGTGCCCATTATGTATATGCATGCATACAGAGGGAGAAAAGAATTAGACCATGCGTGCATAAAAGAAAAATAAATTAAATTTCAATTTAATTATCCCTCCATAATTCAAATGCAGAAAGTGTTATAGAAGTATAATAAAAAAAATGTTGGTCTAAGGGAAGTATTCGAATTCAATTCGAAAGGGCCTTGGTAGTGCAGTTTTCAATTTTTGGAGGATGTTTTTCAATTGTGTCAGATATGCACTTGCCGCTCTGGTAAGGCAGCAGAATGAAGAGCCTCCACGTAATGGCACTCTGAACAATCAGACTCTACTACCTTATTTTTATTTACTGAGGAATTGAAGAACACATAAGTTAATTACTGCACATGCAGTGCACCACCTAAGGCCCAATACAGCTTGTTCCATCATTTTAATGCCTCACTCGGGTCACAAGCCACCGTTAACTGGCTCGGCAATTTCCGTAGTTTGTGGGTTCTTTATATAGACTGAATTGTTTCCTTGTCTATTCAATGTGGGCCCTGATAATTAAAAGAAAATGCAAACATTGTTTATTATTTTCTGAAGTGTGACTACCTCACATATTCCTTTGCTTCTCCCTCATCTCTCACTGCCCACCTTAAAGTAGAGAATGGAAAGATACGTCAACAAACTTGTTCGCACGTTTAGTCCCATTTTTTATTTTATAACTTTGCTTTTTTTTTTTATTTGTTTTGTCGCACCTTAAAAGGAAAAACGTACGTTTAGCAATTTTATTATTTTTCCTTTCTCACCATTTTTTTTTTGCATAAGATACGGAATGAAATGGGTCTAGTTAGAGTTTACACAAAACCACAAGGCCAACTGCCTAAATTCAGTGATCATGTGGTTCTTTCTTGTTAAGAAAACTGTTTTATGGACTACACCTGACATCTTTATCTTTTATTATTTTAGTTATTGAATAAGTTTTTTTAGTTAAAGTAGTGGTTGCTAAACTTTAAGAGAAAATATTTCTCTTTAGCTTTTCTGTTTTTATTGTTGCTGCAAGCATTATAAATATATTGTGTGGTAGTTGAATAAAAGTACTCTTACGATTCTGTTTCTCCTCAAAATATTTCCATATTATTCTTTTTTTTTTAACATTGCCTTTTCATTAAAACCAACAATTGGTATCGTGAGCTTTATTCTTACGGGACCTGTACCATGAAAGGTGAAGCAAGTTTTTCTCACGTAACTCTTTGAATCTTTGATGGAGAGAATTATGATCTTTGGGAAGTGAAAATGCAATCCTACATGGAGTCTTTGGATTTGTGGGATGTTGTGGAAGAGGATTATGAAATATATCCTGAAAATCCCACCATGGCCCAAATTAAAAATCACAAGGAAAGAAAGATGAACAAGGCAAAGGCGAGGTCATGTTTGTTCACTGGTGTTTCACAAATGATATTCACCAGAATCATGACTCTCAAAACACCCAAAGCAATTTGGGATTATCTGAAAGAGGAATATGCTGGAGATGATAGAATACGAAGCATGCAAGTGCTAAATTTAAGAAGGGAATTTGAGCTTCAAAGGATGAAAGAGTCAGAGACAATCAAAGAATACTCAAACAAACTATTGGGTATTGGCAACAAGATAAAGTTGTTGGGAAGTGATTTTGCTGATTCGAGAATTGTAGAGAAAATTTTGGTAACGGTGTCGGAGAGGTATGAAGAATCTATAGCTTCATTGGAGAACACAAAGGATCTGTTGAAAATCACATTGGCAGAAGTGCTACATGCTGTGCAAGCTCAAGAGCAGCAAAGGTTGATGAGGCAAGATCGTGTTGTTGAAGGTGCTTTGCCTGCCAAACATCATGAAGTTGATAAAAGCAAAAAGAATTTTTTTCAAGTAGAATCAGGTGTCAACCAGTGAAAACACAGCAAACAACAAAATCAAAGGCAAGGGAAGAAAGAAAAACTTTCCACCTTGTCAACATTGTGGCAGAAAAGGTCATGCACCTTTCAGATGTTGGAGGAGACCGGATGCAAAATGTAACAAGTGCAACCAGATAGGGCATGAAGTGGTGATCTGCCCCAACAAAAATCACCATGATGAGGGAGCTCAGATTGCTAATCAAGAGGAGGAGGACCAACTGTTTGTGGCCACATGCTTCTTGAGTAGTGAATCAAGTGAAAGTTGGTTGATTGATAGTGGTTGTACCAATCACATGACCTTTGACAGGGCAATTTTCAAGGATTTGAGGCCAACAAAAGTCACCAAAGTCAGAATTGGTAATGGTGATTATATCTCAGTCAAAGGAAAGGGGACAGTTGCAATCACAAGTTCTGCAGGCACAAGATGTATTGTTGATGTCCTATTCGTTCTAGAAATTGACCAAAACTTATTAAGTGTCAGCCAACTAATTGAACGAGGATTTAAAGTTGTATTTGAAAACAAAAATTGCTTAATTAAAGATGTAGCTGGTCAAGAAATCTTCGAGGTGAAAATGAAAGGAAAAAGTTTTGCTCTAAATCCATTGAAGAAGGAGCAAGCTGTTTTCTCTCTCATAGAGAATCACACAGAAATCTGGCACAAAAGGCTTGGGCATTATCATCATCAAGCATTGTTACAGTTGAGTGAAAAAAGGTTAGCACTTGATGTCCCTATGCTTAAGAAAAAAATGTCAAATTGCAAAGCTTGTCAATTTGGCAAGCAAAATAGAAAACCTTTTCCAAAGACATCATGGAAAGCATCAAGAAAGTTGCAATTGATTCACATAGATGTTGCAAGGCCTCAAAGAACACCTTCATTGAAAGGTAATATGTATTACACTATATTTATTGATGACTTCACCAGAATGTGTTGGATTTTTTTCTTCAAGTTCAAATCAGAGGTGGCTGAAATTTTTTGGAAGTTCAAAGTCAAGGTAGAGAATGAAAACGGTCTCAAGATTCAAATTTTGAGGTCTGACAATGGCACCGAGTACACATCTGCAAAATTTAATCAATTTTGTGAGGATTATGGCATTGAACATCAACTTACCAGTTTCTATACCCCACAACAAAATGGGGTTAGTGAGAGGATAAATAGATATATCTTGGAGATGACAAGATGCATGTTGTATGAGAAGAATTTGCCAAAGAAATTTTGGGCAGAGGCAGCAAGTACTGTTGTTTTTCTTCAAAATAGACTTCCCACCAAAGCATTGAAGGATCAAACACCGTTTGAGGTTTAGTATGGTTACAAACCATCTCTGAAATTTCTTAAGATATTTGGTTGTTTGTGTTTTACTCATGTTCCGTAGAGCAAGAGAGACAAGCTACATAAAAACATCAACAAGAATTTTTACAGGCTATAGCATAGCTAACAAAGCTTATAAAATTTTCCAACCGCTAACTAAAAATGTAGTTGTTAGCAGGGATGTTCACTTTGTGGAAGATGAAGAATGGAATTAGGATAATCCAAGGATGATAAATCAAGCCCCTGGACATCTGAACTTTAACTTTCTTGCACCAAGTTCAGAAAATTGGCAAGATGAGCTTGTTGATGATGTTCCAATAAGAGGTACTAGACTTCTCTATGATATTTATGATAGGTGCAATATTGATGTATGTGAACCTGCAGACTATGAAGAAGCCAAGAAAAATCAAATTTGGGTTGCTGCAATGAAGGAGGAGCTCTCAATGATAGAGAAAAATCAAACTTGGCATCTTGTAGAAAGACATTAAGACAGGAACGTGATTGGAGTCAAATGGGTATATAGAACTAAGCTTAATGTTGATGGTTCTATTAATAAACATAAGGCAATACTTGTGGTGAAGGGTTATGCTTAAGTTTTTGGAGTACATTACTCAGAAACATTTGCACCAATTGCTCGATTAGACACCATTAGGTTGTTGCTTGCTGTTGCTACACAAAAGAATTGGAAAGTCTATCAACTTGATGTTAAATCGACCTTTTTAAATGGTTTCTTACAAGAAGAAATTTACGTTGAGAAACCTTTAGGCTTTTGAAGGAAGAAGAAGAAGATAAAGTTTATTTCCTCAAGAAGGCTCTTTATGGGCTGAAACAAGCCCCAAGATCCTGGTACAGCAGAATTGATGAACATTTGCTAAACTTGGGATTTGCCAAAAGCTTAGCTGAAGCGACATTGTACGTTAAGAGTGAAGGAGCTGACATTCTTATCATCTCACTCTACGTTGATGATCTCTTTGTAACAGGAAGCAACACAAGTCTTGTGGAAAAGCTTAAGAAAGAAATGATGGAGGAGTTTGAGATGACAGACCTTGGTTTAATGACCTTCTTTCTTGGCATGGAAATCAAACAAGGAGAACATGAATTCTTTATTTGTCAAAAGAAGTATGCCAAGGAGATTTTAAAGAAGTTTAAACTTGAAGAATGCAAAGAAATGAGCACTCCAATGAATCAAAAGGAAAAAGTTTGCAAGGAAGATGGAACGAAGAAGATAGATCAAGCATATTTCAGAAGCATGATTGGGTGTTTGATGTATCTTACAGCAGCTCGACCTGATATTTTAAATGTTGTAAGCATTTTATCTCGGTTTATGAATTATGCAAGTGAAATGCATCTCAAGGCCGCAAAAAAGGTGATGGGATATGTCAAAGGCACTAGCAATTTTGGCATCAAGTTCAAGAGAACTAAAGAGTTCAATCTAACAAGTTTCTCAGATAGTGATTGGGGTGGCTCTATCGATGATATGAAGAGTACTTCAGGGTGCTGTTTTAGCATTGGATCAGGTGCTTTCTCATGGTGCTCAAAAAAACAAGATATAGTTGCTCAGTCTACGACTGAAGCCGAATTTATTGTTGTTGCCGCTGCTGTTAACCAAGTTTTGTGGCTTAAAAAAATCTTGATTGATCTTAACATGGAGTAAAAGGAGAGTACACAGATTTTTGTTGACAATTAAGTTGCCATAGCCATTTCCCATAATCCTGTTTTTCATGGGAAAACTAAGTATTTTAATATCAAGTTGTTCTTTGTAAGGGAAGTGCAAAGAGATGGAGTTGTTGTTCTTGTTTACTGCAAAACAGAAAACCAGGTTGCAGACTTATTCACCAAGCCACTACCAACTAGCAAGTTTGAATTTCTAAGAAAGAAGTTAGGACTTTGCAGATCCTAAAGCAAGGAGGAGTGTTAAGAAAACTGCTTTATGGACTGCACGTGACATCTTTATCTTTTATTATTTCAGTTATTGAATAAGTCTTTTTAGTCAAAGTAGTGGTTGCTAAACTTTAGGAGAAAGTATTTCTATTTAGCTTTTCTGTTTTCTTTTGTGGCTGCAAGCATTATAAATATATTGTGTGGTAGTTGAATAAAAGTACTCTTACGATTCTGTTTCTCCTCAAAATATTTTCATATTATTCACTCTGTTTTTTTGAACATTGCCTTTATTCATTAAAACCAACATTTATGTTGTATGTTGCATCAACATTATGCTTACTGCGAACTAGTGTCCCTTAATATATTTAACTATTTTGAAAACCTTTGAATCCTTTTTTTAATTTTCTAATCCATCATACATGGATATCACTTTCTCTGGAAAAATTAAAATTGTTGTTGGATAAAGGTGACTGCACTATAGAAGACTTCTGCAACCATGTACACAAAATTTTGGTGAAGGGTATCTTCTGGTCTGGGGTACTAGTGCAAGGCACTACCCGAAACATTGTGGTCTTAGTCATAATCTTCGTGATGAGGATGTGGTTCAGATTGTTAAGAAAAAGGTCAGGAAAGGAACCCTTCATCTTGTTCAGATTGATACATCAAATTTTATGTTCTCTACTTGCTGCATGTTGAACACCTTTGTATTTCTGAAGTTGAGAGATTGAATGTGATATATATGTAGAGAATCCTACAGGGAAAGGACGAGCGAGGAAGGGGACAATTTAAATCACATTGCAAGGCACCACTGAAGACATAATTATATGACATTGCATGTGATTTCATTGATTTTTGCCTGGTGGATGAGAAAAATGACTAGAGATGATGATACATCCAAAGGCAAAGGTTCTTATCTTGATTTCTCATGCCACATAGGATTGAATGTTCCTCCTTAGCACTAAGTGGGGCACCTATCACCTAAGTCTTGTAACACCCCCTCCACCTCTTTTTCAATTAATAGTTTTTTTATCCAATACTAGAAAAATTAAAATTAGCGACGAACCTCAATAACGGATTACATTCCCTCACTAATAGTGACTACCTTTGAGATGGATAATATGTTTTTGTGATGGACAAACTATTTTCTTACTTAGTAACGGAGATAGTGAAGTGTTTACCCTCTATAAAACAACTGTCACTCTGTCAGTAAATAAATAAAAATAATTTTGTTAGGTTCTTTGACGGATATTTATTCATCTCAAAGTTGTCCAATGGATAAGGTGTCACAAAATAAATACGTAATGATTAGCGAGGAGTTTTATGACAATTGTATTCGTCACAAAATTGTGTGCCACAAAGTCCTTCACAAAAAATATGAACGGTTTAGTGAAGGATTTTGTTATGAATTTTTGTTACTCGCAAATTTATAATTCACAAAATCTGTCACAAAACTTTCAAATTAGATTTATGGATGTATTTTATCATTTTATGAAAAATTAATCAGTCTGTAAGTATTTCTTACCCCAATCTTATTGAAAAATGTAATTAATGATTAAAGTGATGTATTTAATCACAAATAATATTTTTGGAAAACCTTTTATTTTAATTTATGGATATTATATATTTGATGAAAAATTACATTTTACTATGTAAATTTAAAAAGCAATATTTTTTTGGAAAAGAGATAGTATTTTTAAATTGAGGATGATCATTGCAAATTTGATCCTCGTTTAATTCCTTATTGTTATTTTGATATTCTATTTTTTTTTTTGGAATTTTTGTGTATATATTTTGGAAAATCTACATTTTTTTTATCCAATTCTCAATTTTGTATATGTTTATTTTAGAAAGTTCTTAGGCATATATCATTTTTTATGTTTAAGGTCCATATTATATGTCGATTATTTAGACCATTCTACGACTGTTATTAACCGTCGTCGTATGCAATGTCGTAGAATGTTCACATCTATGATGACAGTTCCCAAAAAACCGTCTAAGAAAAACTATAATTCTAAGACAGTTGTCAAGAAAGTAATTGTTTTAGAATGTTTGGAATCTAAGATGGTTTTTTAAAGAACCTTCTTAGAATTTTTTTTAAATTAAAATATGTTGAGGATTCTAAGATGGTTTTTTGAGAAAACAGTCTTAGAATTTAGACATTCTAGGACGATTTTTCTGAGAACCATCTTAGAATGATTTTTTATAAAAAAAATTAAAATATTTTGAGGATTCTAAGATTGTTTTTCCAAAAAAAAAATCGTCTTAGAATGCAAACATTCCAAGACGGTTTTTCAAATCACCGTCTTAGAATGTGTTTTGTCTTTAAAAAATTAAAAATTTCATATACATTTCTTACAATCAATCTCAGATCTCTATTCCTAGCCACATGTTATTTGAATTTCATATATTATGAAATAATAATAATAATAATAATAATAATAATAATAATAATAATAATAATAATAACAACAACTAATAATAATATCAAGACTTTTTTATGTGATTTTTCAGAGTATGGTCTCACTGTTTCATTCCATTTAAACTAATAGACTAATCTCTTTTTTGTTATTAGAAATTTGCGGATGAAAAATAAATAAACAAATAGAGTGCTACCACTATCAAGAAAAGTGAGGGAAGAGAGTAGCAACACATGTTCACAACCTTTCTTCATATATGAAAATCAACTTTCACTATCAAGAAAAACCAATGCTCTCCAAGAACGATAATAGAAATTAAGATCCAACATTTGATTTGCAGTGCAAACTAGGTGAAAGCTCAATATTTTCCCTCATGAGACCTAATAAAATTTTGAAGCATAAACTTTAAAATTTTATTTCAATGATATTTAATTCTAAATTATAACAATTACTATTATATTTAAATTTTAAATTACTATTATATTTATAATAACTGACATATATTTGGTATAAATTTTAACATTCAAGCAGAGAAATTAAGGTTGAAAACATGACAAAGTCCTAGCAGATCACCAATAGAAAAATCATTTCAAACCATTCAGGGCAAAGTACACATTCCGATAAAAGTGAAGAAACCAACTAAGTTGGTGTGTTTGAACATTACTAGGAAGAACCAATACTGTTGACATATCGATATGGTTTGTCCCATGGAAACCAGTACTGCTCTTGGTCCTTTCTTGAAGTAACCTCCTGTACAAAGTCTGCAATTCCTTTCTGTCATACCCTAATTTCGTCCAGGGACCATTGTTTGATGGCATGCAACCTTCGCTTGACCGCTTCGAGGAACTTGACACCCATCGTTAAGCAATCCGTGAAGTTCCGCAACATGTCGGGAGTCGAAAGGAAACATTATTGCGCAATCCGTATAGTTCCGTAACATTCCAGAAGCCGAAGAGGGGATGGTTGTGTAATTCGTAAAGTTTCGTGACATTACGGAAAGAAAACAAGTATCATTACGTAATTCGTGAGGTTCCATAACGTTACGGAAAAAGAATCAGCAAAAAAGGGGGCAAAGGGGGTGTATTTAGTAAAATGGGGGTGCAAATAGTAATTTTCATGGCAAAGGGAGTTTATGGGCATTTTTTTGCTTAAGGTGGAAGCAACCTAGCTCGCCTGGCCGAGTTGAGCTCACCTGGGCGAGCTGGGTGGTAACCACCTCCCCTGTTTTTGTTAAAAAAATGGTTTCCGGGACATCCGCAATGCTTCTGTAAAATTCCCATAACCCTAAATAAGCATATTTCACTTAATATGGGTGAGAAGGAAGAGAAAAAAAGAAGAAAATCAAGTCCTATAGGCTTTCGTAACTTTTTCGTAAATTACGAAAGAAGGGGTTGAACTTATCAAAATGGGGGAGGGTGCAAATAACAATTTTAAAATTTTGAATTAGGCATTCCAGAGTGTTTTTCGAAATGGGGGTAGTGCGTATCCAAGGTATCTTGCTACCTAAACATACACACACACACACACACACAGATATATATATATATATATATATATATATCTGTGTGTGTGTGTGTGTGTATATATATATATATATCTGTGTGTGTGTGTGTGTGTGTGTGTGTGTGTGTGTGTGTGTGTGTGTGTGTGTGTGTGTGTGTGTGTGTGTGTGTGTGTGTATGTTTAGGTAGCAAGATACCGTATATAGCAAAAATACCTCACAAAAATATACATATGTTTAGCTAGCAAAATACCTCATGAAAAAAAAAACATAAACATAAACAAACAAGAACAAAAAATATATCTTTCGGCTAAAATGCCAGCATGCTTTTGAAAAGAAATAACTTCCAGCTTTTCTTTGAAAAAAGAATTCACTGATCATAACCAGTTTTTGAAAAAATGTGTATACACCTAAAGAGTGAATGCTATGAAAATTTTCCCGAACGCCCAAGATAGACTCGGATGAATGCATGAATTGATGAAAGAACATATTTTGGAAATACTGGGTTGACTTAAATAGGGAAAATGAATCATGAGCCCTAGTGTCACATAACCATAAAATCTTGATGCTTGAGTGTCCACATGGGTGCATGCATGACCGGTTTTGCATAAAATTTTCTAATCATCATTGTTGCATGTGTATCATGGAAATAATGTGGGACATCCCCTTATCCCCGAACTGCTGGCCAAACCCTGACATATATCATGTCCAGCCGTTCTACAAGCCTTGAGCCAAAATCCCAACTTACCATAAACCTTGACCCAGGGTGAGAATATCAATCTTTGTCCTCGAAAGAAAACAAAAAAAGGAAAATTCCCAATCAAAGAGTGGGAGAAAGCAAAAAAGAAAGAAAATTCCCAATCAAAAGAGTGGGAGAAAGCAAAAAAGAAAGAAAATTCCCAATCAAAGAGTGGGAGAAAGCAAAAAGGAAAGAAAATTCTCGATCAAGGATCAGAAGAAAACAGAAGAAACATCCAGAAAGGTCTTTGCACCAGACAATATCTGAAGAATACTGAATTGTCACCAAGTAAACAAAAAAAGAAAGGAAACCACGTCCTAAAGTGGTCCTCTCCCTTTGATTGCCAACCAAAATCTTGTGTGTCGGTGGCTTGTTCACCTCACACTAAACAAAAACAGAAAAGGAAAAGGCCAAGAACACTCAAAGCCAAAATTCCCACAAAGAAACAAACCATTCCCAAGAAAAAGTCCTATTGATCCATGATCACGCATGTAATCTTTGATTTGATAGGAATTGATTTGCAAAATCAAGTCATGACATATCTATGGTTCGAAATTAGGATGAAACACTTACCTGTGTGAGGTTGATACACTTTAAGTGATTTTCTTCTATTTTTGTTGAACCTAGTGTTTCCTCTAAATGGTCATTTAGAAACGAAATGCTAACATCCAAAATCTCATTTATGGTTATGAGAAAATTTCATCAGCATACTCTCTTTCCCCAATAGACACATTGTTTTTCATCAAAAAAAAAAAACATCATATGTTGCTCTGATCAGTTGGAGGTTTTGTTTGTTTAGTAAAGCATGTTCGCATTTTAGTGAAAAAAAAAACACCGAGATTGTTTTAGTCTCACAGTTATCAAGAACTACGTAGGTCTGAGTTCCTCATCACAAATCGAGGATACGTAGGAGCAAAAGCCCTGCTTTTGTCGACCACCCCACCTTTGTTACCGTGACCCAAGAGTCCGGTGGCATGCGGAGATACCCGACGGTAACCCATAAACTTTCTTTTGCTATCTCTAAGACTCAATGTGTATGCTATCTTGTTTCTATAACTTGAGGGACTAACATTTGTTTTGTTTTTTGATTCTCTCTTGTTTTGTGCATACGTTTCGTCGTCTTCCGCAAAGACAACCTCTGTCAGTACTAACTCGTGAAGTTAAGGGGTAGGCAGAAATACCCAAGTGATTATCCGTATAAACATTCTTTTGCTATCTCTAAGACTCAACGCATGATAGCATGCAGGGACTAATGTTTGTTTTTGTTATTTTTTTTCCGATTGTCATTTGTTTTGTGCATACATTTTGTTTGGATTGTTGCGTTAGTGCTTATTTCGTTATTGTCAATAATATTTGTTGAAATTCCAGAACCGTGTAGAGTTTTCGTTTAGGAATGTCATCCTAAAATAAAACGAACAAACGTCATAATAACGCCAAGAATAGAGAAAGAAAGAGACGTTGTGAACAAAATGTCATATCTGTATATAAAGAAAAGAAAAGAAATTTTTGTATATAAACAATGTGTGAAAAGAAATTCTTGTATATGAGCAATGAGTGTATATAAAGGAAATTTTTATATAAACAACGAGTGTATATTGAAAAGGGGAAAAGAAATCTTTGAAAAGGAATAGAGATTTTATATAGACCATGTCGGTATAGAGAGAAAGAGTTTTTCAATGCGTGTGTATATAGAGGAAAAAGTTTTTTTTCGTGTATAGGAACGTAGGTGTATAGAGAAAAAAAAATCTTTTCTCATAGATAGCGATGGATGTATAGTTTTTTGCAAACATGCATAAGAAAAAATGAAACAAAAAGAAAAGAGAAAGAAAGACCTCGAAGGTCGGCATGTTATGGTCATAAGGAAGCACAAATCATTCGTAGAGAGAAAACATATCTTTTGGAAACAAGAAATTGATGCTAAGAGTTTATTTTCCAAAATAACCGAGATAAGAATGGATGGATTCGTTGAACCAATGAAAGAACATAATTTGGGAACGTTGGGTCTACTTGCGTAAATCCCAAGCCTTAGTATCATAATGCCATAAACTGGACACTTGAGTACCCACCTAGCTGTATGCATGACTAATTTTGCGCGTTGTTTCCAAATCATCATTGTTACGCGCGCCTCGTGGAAATAATATGGGAGTTTAACCCGAAACCGACACTCTGACACATGAATTTGTTTTGCCCCAAATATCAAAATCAGGCACGCACGGCAAAAAGACTATGTTGAGACACAACCTTAAGCTACCTTGAACCTTGGCCCATGAAGAGGATCCTCATCCTTCCCCCCGAAGAAGAGGACAGCAGAATCTCCTCAAGGGAGAGCGAATAACGAATGCTAAAACCCGAATTCCCAATCAAAGATCGAAAAAAAGGGAGAGAAAGAAATAAAAATGAAGAAATGAAAAGAAAGAAAAGAAAAGGAAAAGAAGGATTCCCGATCGAAGATCGGAGGAAAACAATATAATTCCCGATCAATAAAGGAAACCAAGAAAGAGAACAGAAGGTCTTCGGACCAGATAAATTTTTGGCGAGATAAATGACCGCCGGCAAAGGGAAAACCCATTTTTGAAGTGGTTCTTCCTTTGGGATTGCCATTCAAGGTCGCTCCCAACTGGCGATGTCCCGCCCCATATAAACAAGGAGGAAAAGACCGAAACACCCAGCTTTCTTTCCAAAAACACTAGCCTCGAGAAAATCCTATTGGTCTGTGATCGTGCGTGTAATCTTTTGGTTCGATATGAAATCATGTGCAAAATAAAGTCATGGTGCAACTATGGTTTGGAATTAGGGTAAAACACTTACCTGTGTGAGTTTTTATACACTATGAGTGATTTTATTCCCTTGAATGTTCATTTAAAAGCTAAACGTTGACATCCTATCCTTCATTTTCGGTTACAAGGAAAACTATTTTGGCATAAGCATATTGTTTCTCTAAAATATGGTGCTCTCGTGAATGATTTATTTTTCCTTGCTAAAGCATGTTCGCCTTTTAGGTGAAAGAACCCGGTGGACCATTCGATCCTAAAGTCAAATCGAGTCCGGAGCCCCACGAATTGATTGCCTAGCGCTGTTCGTGCATCCTCCACCATCAAATCTTATTCGGAGCCCCATGAATTGATTGCCTAGCGCTGTTCATGCATTCTCCACCATTGAGTCCAGAGCCCCACGAATTGATTGCCTAGCGCTGTTCATGCGTCCTCCATCATCAAGTCCAGAGCCCCATGAATTGATTGCCTAGTGTTGTTCATGCATCCTCTAGCATCGAGTCCGGAGCCCCACGAATTGATTGCCTAGCGCTGTTCGTGCATCCTCTACCATCAAATCTTATTTGGAGCCCCATGAATTGATTGCCTAGCGCTGTTCATGCATCCTCCACCATTGAGTGCGGAGCCCCACGAATTGATTGCCTAGCATTGTTCGTGCATCCTCCATCATCTTATTCGGAGCCCCATGAATTAATTGCCTAGCGCTGTTCATGCATCCTCCACCATTGAGTCCGAAGCCCCACGAATTGATTGCCTAGTGTTGTTTGTGCATCTTCCATCATCAAGTCCGAAGCCCCATGAATTGATTGCCTAGCACTGTTCATGCATCCTCCATCATTGAGTTTGGAGCACCACGAATTGATTGCCTAGCGCTGTTCGTGCATCCTCCATCATCAAGTCCGGAGCCCCATGAATTGATTGTCTAGCGCTGTTCATGCATCCTCCATCATTGAGTCTGGAGCCCCACGATTTGATTGCCTAGCGCTGTTCGTGCATCCTCAATCATTGAGTCCAGAGTCCCATGAATTGATTGCCTAGCGCTGTTCATGCGTCCTTCGTTATCAAGTACGGAGCCCCCGGTGAGGGGAAAATATAGTTTTTGTTATTTTCCCAATCGGTTCCTTCACCAAAAATGTGTATACGTGTATATTATGTTATTTTTTGTTTGTTTTGTTTTGTGTTGTGCAGAGAAAAAAGAAGGAGAGATGAGAGTCAATCATTTCCAATCGTTTTGGTTGGAACTATTGTGATTAAGATCAATTAAATCCCCATGATGGGCAAGGATGGCCTTCGGGAATCATCATAGGTTAATTACGGAAAAGGCTAAGACGTAGGAAATCAGTGTCTTATCTTTACTTTCCTCCTATATCCGATAAAAGGTAAGTAAAGAGGGGCAACTGTCATACTCTAATTTCGTCCGGGGACCATTGTTTGATGGCATGCAACCTTCGCTTGACCGCTTCGAGGAACTTGACACCCATCGTTAAGCAATCTGTGAAGTTCCGCGACATGTTGGGAGTCGAAAGGAAATATTATTGTGCAATTCGTAAAGTTCCGTAACATTCCAGAAGCCGAAGAGGGGATGGTTGCGTAATCTGTAAAGTTTCGTGACATTACGGAAAAAAAACAAGTATCGTTACGTAATTCATGAGGTTCCGTAACGTTACGGAAAAAGAATCAGCAAACAAAGGGCAAAGGGGGTGTATTTAGTAAAATGGGAGGTGCAAGTAGTAATTTTCAAATCTGGGCCCTTTTAGAGGTTTCTCGGCATTTTCTTGCTTAAGGTGGAAGCAACCTAGCTCGCCTGGGTGAGCTGAGCTCGTCTGGGCGAGCCGGGTGGCAACCACCTCCCCCGTTTTGTTAAAAAAATGGCTTCCGGGGCTTCCGTGACACCCATAATGCTTCCGTAAAATTCCCATAACCTTAAATAAGCATATTTCACTTAATATGGGTGAGAAGGAAGAGAAAAAAAGAAGAAAATCAAGTCCTATAGACTTCCATAAATTTTCTGTAAATTACGAAAGAAGGGGGGTGAACTTATCAAAATGGGGGGTGCAAATAGCAATTTTGAAATTTTGAAATGGCCTTCCAGTGTATTTTTCGAAGCTGGATTGCTTCTAGAGGAAGCAACCCAGCTCGCCTGGGCGAGCTGGGCGGCAAACTCCTCCCCCTTTTTCCTATAAAAAGGCAAAAGGGGGTTGTTCTAAGGGTGCCTGATTCCCCTTGCAATGCATTTCAGCTGTTTTGGGTGAAAAAAATTGTTTCCGTGAAGAAAATCGAAGCAGACGTGCTTCCGTAACGCTTCTGAGAGGTTTCTGTAAGCAAATCCGTGAAGGTTTTCCTCCGTTCTTCGTTCTTCAACGGGTAAGTTTCCAAATCCGAGACTTTTAATTCATTTCTTGTTTTTTGTCTTTCATCTTTATTTCGTTCAATTTTAGTTTCTTGTTCTTCCGTTTTTAACGAGCTTTAACCGATCGTTTAAGCCGTTTTCTCGCCTAATAAATGATAAAATGAATTTCAATCAATCATTTGCGTTGTAATCTCGTTTAATCATTGTTAAAACAAAATCTAACCGATCGTTCACGCTGTAACCTCGGTTAAACCAAAAAAGGCAAAATGATAATAAAATAATCAAAGTATCTTTAAATAAAATAATAAAAAAAATCGATCGGACGTTTTTCTTTGAAAGTTTCCTTGAATGAATTGACTAATAACCAAAGTGAAACTAAGGCTAAAATCAACTCACAAATCAGGCTTTGTCCGCAAAAATCACAGAAAACCGTTTTAAGGTCCAACATCTTAAACGATCCTCTTTGCTTTTATCGGTTAACATGGACCGTTTGAAAGCGTAAAATCAACACATCACTTTACAGCCTTTTGCGAGAACTATGTAGGTCTGATTTCTTCTTCGATGGAGGATACGTAGGAGCAAAAGCCCTGCTTTTGTTGACCTCAAAAATAAAAAGAGACAAAAAATTTAGGATACATGATTTCACGCAACTCTAAATCTAAGGCTGTTGTCCTTTGGGACAAACGCGAGAGGTGCTAATACATTCCTCAAGCGTAAACATAACTCCTGAATCTGGAATATTCTTTATGACCAGTTTCCTTTGATTTTTCTAACGTTTTCCTTTCAATAAACGTTGGTGGTGACTCCGCGCATTTTCCTCATATGGAAGACGCACCCGTGAGCCCTCGTGTCGCCCTCCCGCCGATGGGTAGGTTGTGACACTTTCCTTTTAGGGCATTTGAAGTCTGCGCTCTCAAAAAAATTGAGAACATTCTTGTGTGGACCTTGGTAGATAATGTGGGCTTTTGAAAGCAAGAAAATGTCATCAAAGAAGTCAAATGTTTCTGGTGGAGGTTGTAAAAGAGAGATTATCATTGTAACATCCATGACATGCACTGGCTGCCTCAAGAACTTGACAATTTGGAAGGTTGTGGAACTATCCAAACTAGTTGAAATCTCATCCATTAAGAAAACTTTTGAAGTTCCTACTAACATTTCACCAGCATTCATGATATGAATGTTGTCGCAACCTACCCTTCGGCGGGAGGGCGACGCGTGACTCGCTGGATGCGTGTTCCATGAAAGGAATACGCGCGGAGTCACCACCAACGTTTATTTGAGGAAAACGTCGGAAAAACCGGAAAAGACGCGATCTACGAACTTTTAAGTGAAAGGTTCGAGAGTTGTATTTACGCACGGGGAAGGTATTAGCACCCCACACGTCCGTCCCAAGGGACGACAGCCTTTAATCGAATGTGCAAACATGACTTTGATTTTTATGTTCCCTTTTTTATGTCTTTATATCCTTTATACCCTTTTTATATTTTTCTCTTTTTGTGGTCGACAAGGGTGTTTCCCTGTGCTCCTACGTATTTCTCAATTGCGATGAGGAAATCAGACCTACGTAGTTCTTTCTTATCAAGTGATTCTTTTTTACTTAAGAGGTGATCATTTTAAGGCGTTGGACCTTGAGAATGATTCATTTTACTTAGTAAGAAATTGAAATGACAAACTTCAAAAACCTATTTTTATGGACGAGCTTGACTAGGCGAGTTGATTTTAACCTTAGTTTCACTTTAGTTATTAGTCAATTCGGTTAAGAACGAGAAATCCCAAAGAGAAAACGTCCGATTGATTTTCCGCTTTATTTTACCTAAAAGATGTTTTTTTTTTTATTATTATATTATTTTTTACCTCTTTTTTTGATTTCCAACGTGGTTACGGCACGACCGAACGGTCGGAATTCATTTTAACCGAAGTTTACGGATAATACAATTCAAACGATCGGTGGAAATTTATTTTATTTTTAGGTTAAGCGAGAAATGACTTAAGTAAAATGGCTTAAGCACGTCAAAAGGGGGTATAAAAAAGTAAATGAAATGAGAATAAAAATATACAAAACACAATGTGGACCACCATGGGTACATAGAATGAATCGAAAAGCTTGGTTCGAGGTACTTACCCGTTGAAGATCGAAGAACGATGAAGAACGAATGAAGAACGTCGAAGAACGGTCGAAAACCTTTGCGAAATTCCTCACGGAAAACGTTACGGAAACGTTTCGGAAGCGCCTCAGCTTAGATTTTCTTCACGGAAACAATTTTTCCAAGCAAATTCGAAAGAGAGAGAAGTGCCTAAGGGGCTGACCCTTTTCTTCTTCACTTCCTCCCCTATTTATAGCAAAATAGGGGAGATGCTTGCCGCCCAGCTCGCCCAGGCGAGCAGGGTTGCTTCCTCCAGAAGCAACAGCCTCTTGGAGGAATATTCTGGAGGGCCCAAGTGGGCCTGGGTGCTATTTGCACCCCCATTTTTACTAAGTACACCCCCCTGCTTTTTTTTTGTGATTCTTTTTTCGTAAAGTTACGGAAACTTACGAATTTCGTAACGATACTTGTTTTCTTTCCGTAATGTTATGGGACCTTGTGGATTACATAATCATCCCCTTTTTGACTTACGGAACGTTACGGAACCTCACTTATTTGTGCAACGATGCTTCCATTTGATTTCCGGTGTGTCACGGAACCTTACGGATTGTGCATCAATATTTTCTTTTGTTTTTCGGCATGTCCCGGAATTTCACAAATTGCCTAATGATGGGTGTCAAGCACCTCACAAGGACCAAAGAAAAGTCGCATGTCATCAAGCAAAGGTCCCCGGACGAAATTAGGGTATGACAAATGTCAATACTTGACAATTAATGGAAAATGAATTATATTCACCATGTTAGAAATAATGTGCAACTGAGATAAAGATAAAAGAATGAACACTCCAATTCACCATATTCCTAACGTGACCATGATTGGAATGAGTTGAACTCAAAAGCAGCGAGTGAGAACTTGAAAGCATTAGTATATGACAGATATTATGGGATATAAAAATAATCTGGGAAACTTATGATTTTTTTAAAAATAAATAATATGGGAAACTTGGGTCCATTTTATATTTTGTCCATTAGTTCACACATGACATGTATATGGTGTACCAACAAAATGCATGCACCGCCATGTTAATTTATTTTTTCCTATTCAATTATGATTTCATAAATTTTAATATGTTTCCATGTTTAAAGTTTGCAAGCTTAGCATTTCAAATCCCAAGTTCATGGATAGAAAACTCACGTTTCATTAAGCCCAACATCTAGTCCAACATGTCATTTTAATATGTTTCTACGTCCTGCACAAAGTTTAGTAATTCAACCCTCTTGTATACTACTGCAAAAAAAAGACATTTAATGATGGTTAATAGATGCATTCAACGACAGTTACAAACCTTCTTTATATCCAATATTGTTGAAACTTGAGACCTTTAATGATGGTTATAAGACAACCATCCTAAAAAAGTTTAACTTTCTATGACGGTTGTCATTAAACAACCGTTTTAAAAAGTACCATTTTTAAGACGGTTATTAACTGGGACCATCTTAGAAAGTCTTAGAAAAGATACTTTCTAAGACGGTTGTGAGCTAACAACCGTCTTAGAAAATACCCTTTCTAAGACTTTCTAAGATAGTTCCATTGCGATGTAGGAGAGCCTCTTGCAAATTCAATGCCATCGAGGGCGTCCTTTTAATGCCAAGATTTTAGAATAATAGTAAATATAAATATATAAATTCATAAAGAAAGAATTAGAAGACAAAAGCAAGGGAAGAAAGTGGTACTTGCACATAGGATTCTATGGATGATGTATCAATTTCATCATTAAGGTCAAAACCTAAATAAGACATTCAATTAATTAGATAACAGAGACAAGTTCAAATAAATTTTGTTGAGAATAATTTTCAACTTAGGGAAGAAAAATATACCAGCGTTAAACACCCATATCGGCAATGCCCCGAGGTCCTCTGCTAGCTGCTCAAGAAATATTAAATCATATTATATTTACTCAACTAAAGTAGGAAAAATTTATGTGTAATGTATTAAATCAATGTATGATCACTATTTAAATTACTATTCCTCATTAATTAATTAATCAATCATTATTCATAATAGGAAAATGCTAAATGTTATGATTCAATTTTCGTAACAAACTCATGAAAGGTGATTTCGGTCTAATTATCTGTTAGGCGTTTGACAAGAGTACCAAATGTCCAAGTAATAAATCTCGAAAGTTCGAGTGTCGAATTCCGCAGGAATTTTGTGTTGTACTTATCTTGGATACTTAATCAATTTATAAGTGATGAATTAATAGAAAAAAGGATAGAAGAAAGAATAGGAAACGATTAAAGGGAGTAATAAAAAGTAAGAGAATTAAAATGGAATAATTAAAGAAGGAAATTCAATGAAATGTGAATGTTAAGACTTGACATACCTTGTTGGCCTAGGATGTATGAATTTATGGTTTTTCTTTATCAATTTAATTGGATCTATTCTACCCACATCTATCCATTTACTTTCCCCTGATGCCTCACGATGACAAACCTATTTTATTTACCTATCTCCCAATTCCTTTGAAAAGACTCAATAAATAAAATGCATGAAGAATAAATTCTAGATGTTTGCTAAATGCATGGGCATAAAGTTATCATTCTATGTCTAGCAATGATTTCCTTATGATATCTTTGGTTTATTGTTCTATTAGAAGTTACCCTCTCCCAAGCATTTAACCTCTAAAACAAATGTCTGCATCTTTTCTTTAAATCTTATTAGAAGTTACCCTCTTCCGAGCATCTAACCCCCAAAAGAATCTAAAGATGAAAATGCAAGATAATAGAATAAAAAAACCTAGAAAGAAATCCTTTTGCATTGATAAATCTGAAGTACACAATACATCACTTGGCTTTTTAGGCCTGCCAGACCCTAACTAGGGGATTAGCCACTCATGGCCATGAAGGCTTTACAATGAGAGGGGGAAAAGAAAGAATGGATACAAAAGAGAGAATAAAGTAGGAGTTCTCAGGCTTTAGGTAGTAGTGAGAATGCTCTGAGACTCGGTGTGACGTTTCCCCTTGGCCTAGCTCTTTATTTATAGCTGCTGAAGTGGGCTTTGGGCTTTGTAGGCTCGCTTAGCGCGACCGCCCTCTCTTAGCACGTGTAGATCGTGCGCTTAGCGGGCACCTCTCGCTTAGCACACTCTGTTCTGTTGGATCTCGCGCTTAGCGAGCTCCTCTCGCTTAGCACATTCTGTTTCTGTTACACGCGCTTAGCGCGTGTTGTGCACCAAGCGCAAGTACCAACTCTCGTGCTTAACGCCTCGCTTAGCGCCTGTGTCTCCTGGCTCACTCAGCGTGAGCTGCACGCTAAGTGAGGCATCTGGGCTGGGCCTTGTTGCTGGCTTTTTTCTTTTCTTCATAATTTCTCCAGCTTTTTTCTTTTAGCACCTCTAGTTTTTATATCTGCAGCCAAGATTTGGGAAAACATCAATTCTTAACAATTAAGCGCAAATAACTGCTAAATAATTATTTTTAAAGAAAATTTTGCTTTATTTTCTATCATCAAAGTACAATTATTTAGCAGTTATCAAAATCCCTCAACTTAAAACTTTGTTTGTCCCCATGCAAATCAAAATAAAAGCAGGCTTTGACTATTCCAACACTTTCAATGGATGCTATTTCTCAGATTCTTCAACTAGTCCTTTTTGCATTTGTCATAATCTCGCAATGGAAGCACAAACAACATCAAGATGAAATTGGTTAGTATCGAAAATCAATCAAGTTGGCTTGCCTCACTTTCCTCACAAGGTTAGTGTTTCTCTCTATGCACAAGTGTTTGGGGTGAGTGTTTGAAATTTCTACGACCTGCAATAAAGATTCCAAAATTTTGCACTTCATTTCAGTTAAAGTTATTCTTACTTACATTTGGTGGATCACTAAGGACTTTTATTGTCTTGTAATGGGGCCTGGCTAAACAAGAAATCATGGTTCTTTTGGGATTTCAAAAACTTAAGGTTATAAGAGAGCATTCATCCTAGAAAAACTTTCCCTTATTCTGCCTAGGCTTATTTATTTCTCAGCCTTTATTATTCTAACAACACTTATGCACTCTATTTTTCTTATTTCCAACTTTGCACTTATGGCACCTCTTCTTTTCTGCCCTTATTTGCAATTTTTTTGCTTTTTTTTTCGAAAACCGTGGGCTTGCAAATTTATTTTTATTTTTATACTTTTTTTGTGAGGGTGCCCTATTAAGTGCTACTTTTACATTCCCAAGACCGTCTTCATTCTAGCCATCCCCCAAATTGGGGGTTATCATGACTAAAACCCTCATGCTCTCTTAAAACCCTAAAACAAGGTCAAAGATATCACAATTAGGCTCAGGGGTTTTATTTAGAAAAATAATTACTAATTTTGGCTCAACAAGGGTGCAAGGGATAAATTTCATCACAAGTTGGCTTTTTGGCTAAGTGGCTAAAATAAAAAGAAGCATGGTCTTGATCATATCCACCTTATGTAAATAATCTAACAGTCTAATAATGATGCAAAATTAGGAATTTAAAAACAGACATTCTCTCATAGGTAAGTTCACACAGCTCACCGGGACAAGATAAAGTTATCAGTTTACTAGACCATTATTTTTTTCCACCAAGCTAACCTTTTCTCTCTTTGTGATTCATGTTCCACTGCTTGACTGAATCTTTCTTCTAGGAACCCAGCATTTTCACATTTGTCATGCAACATTTCAAGTGTTGAACCCTTTCAGAAAAACTTAAAAAGTGACTTCACAATTTATCATGCAATTATTTGAGAGAAAATAAAACTAAAACCTTGTGATTGAATTAAAAATTATTTATAGACCAAATTATTTATTATTATTATTATTATTATTATTTTTATTTATTTTTCAACCCAAGTCTAGCCATGGGCCCCAATTAGTAGCTGCCAATTTTGCCATGACATCCTCTTCAGCTCCGGCTCCGGAAGGCTCACCCCCCTATTAGTAGAGGGCTGGACTCCTGCCAAGCGACCTGTTGATGATGCGCAACCTGGGAAGGTGACTGTGAAGGTGGTGGAGTGTCTGGCCCGACCAGCTTGGTCTTCTCATATGGATTCCTACTTCTCAGTTCTTCACAATTGGTCCCCTTGGCAGGAATGTTTCCTCCATGATCTAAGTCTTCCAAGCAAGACCTTAGATCCTTCTCTTCCTCACTGGATAGACAATCCTCAACATTGCTCAGAGCTTTATCCAGTGAAGTGGTCTAGAGAATATCGACGTCTTCTTTATCTACCTCCTCCACCTTGAAGCACCTTCTATCTTCCCTTGGGCATTTAATTGCTTCCAAAATGCTGAAGGTTATCTTTTGGTTGTCGATACTCATTTCCAGATTGCCATTCTCCATAACTACCACGCAGTTGGCAGTTAGCATGAAGGGTCTGCCTAGGATAAGAGGAATTTCCGCATCTTCTTCTATGTTCATGATGACAAAATCTACCGAAAAGGTAAAATGGCGGATTTTGACCAGGACATCTTCCACTACCCCGTATGATCTGGTGATTGATCGATCTGCTAGCTGGAGCGTCGTCTTGGTATGATCTATCTTCAAGTTTCTAATTCTCCTACACATTGACAAGGGCATCAAGTTGATGCTTGCTCCTAAGTCAATGAGAGCCTTCCCTATTGAATCATTCCCTATGGTGCAAGGGATTGTCACGCTCCCGGGGTCTTTGAATTTTTTAGCAGCTTCCTCTGTATCACTGCACTACAGTTGCCTCCCACCATAATGTTTTCGCTGTCAATGTACTTCTCCTTCTTGGTGAGGATGTCCTTCATGAATTTGGTGTAGAGCGACATCTGCTGTAAGGCTTCCCCAAATGGCATGGTTATCTCCAGCCCCTTGAATATTTCTAAGAAACGCTTGAAGTAACGCTCCGTATTCTCCTTTGATGGCACTAAAGGATATGGAGGCTCCTTTAGAGGGACTGGTGGCTCTTTTTTCCTAGCCTCTCGGGCTAACTGGCTTTTGGTCTTAGGGATTAAGACTGTCTTCTCTCCTTCTTTTTCTTCCTTTTTCTCCTCTTCTTTCTCTCTGTCTTTGTCTGCCCTTCCTTCCTCAGACTGGTCTCCTTCAGTTCTCTGCGAGCTTCTAGTCCACACCGCCTTGCATTCTTCCTTCGGGTTATTTTCTGTGTTGGCTCCGAAGCTACTAGTGGGTCTTTCAGCCATTTGTTTGGCTAATTGCCCCACTTGTATCTCCAGGTTCTTGATGGCGACTTCTGTGCTCATATGGTTGGACATAGTTACCTGTATAAATTGATTAAGTGTCTCCTCAAGCCTGCTAGTCTTCTCATAAAGATCTATCCCTTGGTTGGAGTTCTGGGCTTGTTGGCTTCCTTGCTCCTTGTTAAATTGGTTCCTCGGATGATTCCTCCAGCTCAAGCCTTGTGTGAAATTCCTCCCTTGCGCTTAGGAAGCTCCTCTCGCTTTGCCTTGGTTGAATCCCGGTGGTCCTCCTTGGTTGTAGCCTTGGAATTCATGGCGATTCTGAGTTCCCATGTAGTTTATACCCCTGGAAGAATCTTTTTGGGCTATGCATTGCCCTGGCTTGTGTGCTCCTCCGCAGATGTGGCATCCCCCTATTTGCATGACTGAAGAGTGAGGGGGGCTTACTGCTTGTAGTTGTTGCAGAAGTTTGCCAAGGGTCTCCGTTAAGGCTTCTATCTGTCGAGACAATTGTTTGTTCTGAGCCAAGTTTGCATCTTGGGTGGTGAGTTCTAGAAGGCTTCTCTTTGTTGGCACATATGTGCGATCACGAAGGATGGCGTGATCACTGACCGCCATGTTTTCTATGAGTTCCATTGCCTCCTTCGGTGTCTTTAACTTGATCTTCCCTCCTGCGGGTGCATCCAGTAGTTGCTTTGATTGTGATTGCAGGTCATCTATGAAGATGTTTAGTTGCACCGATTCACTGTACCCATGTGTAGGCGTCTTTCTGAGTAATCTGTGGAAACGGTCGAGTGCCTCACTGAGGGATTCATTAGGAAATTGATGGAATGAAGAGATTTCCATCTTCCTTTCAGCGGTCTTTGACTCTGGGAAGTATTTCTTCAAGAACTTCTCTACGACTTCTTCCCATGATCGCAAGTTGTTACCCTTGAAGGAGTGTAACCACCTTTTTGCCTCCCCTGCTAGTGAAAAGGAAAAGAGATTAAGGCGTATAACACTTTCAGGGACTCAAGCTATTTTGACCGTGTTGCAAATCTCGATATAGGTGGCAAGGTGAGCATAAGGATCCTCATTTGGTAGACCATGGAAGAAGTTTCCTTGAATTAATTAGATGAGAGAGTGAGGATAAGAGATGTTGGCCGCTTGAACCTCCGGCCTTGCAATGCTTGTAAAAAACTATGGAGTAGTTGTACTAGAGTAGTCCTCTAGTGTGACTCGTCGTGCATGTTCCTCCTCCATTTGAATATGGATTTGTGGAGAAGGAGGAGGTGAGGTGTAATCACTTTCGTGCGCTTCTTGCTCCCTTCTTCTTCTTGCAGTGTTGTTACGACTGCAAGTGGTTTCAATTTCCAAGTTGATAGAGGCTATATCACTAGCTGCAGTTCTACCTCGCATACACAAAAACAAGCACCACCCGTGCAAATTATGGAAGAAAGAATGGGAAAGAAAAAAAATGCAAAATAAAGAATAAAATAATTGCTTACAAATTGAAAAGGTATGACAACCAAGTACGAAGACAAAATCCCCGACAACGGCACCAAAAACTTGTTAGGCATTTGGCAAGTGTACCAAATGTCCAAGTAATAAATCTCAGAAGTCCGAGTGTCAAATTCCACAGGGATTTTGTGTTTTACTTATCTTGGATACTTTTCAATTTATAAGTGACGAATTAATAGAAAAAAGGATAGAAAAAAGAATAGGAAACGATTAAAGGGAGTAATAAAAAGTAAGAGAATTAAAACGAAATAATTAAAGAAGTAAATTCAATGAAATGCGAATGTTAAGACCTGGCATACCTTGTTGGCCTAGGATGTATGAATTTATGGTTTTTCTTTATCAATTTAATTGCATCTATTCTACCCATATCTATCCATTTAATTGCCCTTGATGTCTCACGGTGACAAGCCTATTTTATTTACCTATCTCCCAAATTCCTTTGAAAAGACTCAATAAATAAAATGCATGAAGAATAAATTCTAGATGTTTGCTAAATGCATGGGCATAAAGTTACCATTCTATGTTTAGCAATGATTTCCTTATGATATCTTTTCTTGTTCTATTAGAAGTTACCTTCTCCTGAGCATTTAATCTCTAAAATAAATGCTTGCATCTTTTCTTTAAATCTTATTAGAAGTTACCCTCTCTCGAGCATCTAACCCCCAAAAGAATGTAAAGATGAAAATGCAAGATAAAATAAAGAAGATAATAGAATAGAAAAATCTGGAAATGAATCCTTTTGCATTGATAAATTTGAAGTACACCATACATCACTTGGCTTTTAAGGCCTGCCAGACCCTAACTAGGGGATTAGCCACTCATAGTCATGATAGCTTTACAATGAGAGGGGGAAAAGAAAGAATGGATACAAAAGGGAGAAGAGAGTAGGAGTTCTCAGGCTTTAG
The DNA here is from genome assembly GCF_000004515.6 of Glycine max. NCBI lineage: Eukaryota > Viridiplantae > Streptophyta > Magnoliopsida > Fabales > Fabaceae > Glycine > Glycine max. The sequence goes on along the minus strand of NC_016088.4, from coordinate 13,391,665 downwards.
GGAGTGAGAGTGCTCTGAGACTCGGTGTGTTGTTTCCCCTTGGTCTGGCTCTTTATTTATAGCTGTTGAAGTGGACTTTGAGCCTTCGTAGGCTAGCTTAGCACGACCTTCCTCGCTTAGCGCGTGTAGATCGTGCGCTTAGTGGGCACCTTTCGCTTAGCGCACTCTGTTTTGTTGGATCTCGCGCTTAGTGAGCTCCTCTCGCTTAGCGCGTTCTGTTTCTGTTACGCGCGCTGAGCGTGAGTACCAACTCTTGTGCTTAATGCCTCGCTTAGTGCTTGTGTATCCTGGCTCGCTCAGCGCGAGCTGCACGCTGAGCGAGGCATTTGGGATGGGCCTTGTTGCGGGCTTTTTTCTTTTCTTCGTAATTTCTCCAACTTTTTGCTTTTAGCACCTCCAGTTTTTATATCAGTAGCCAAGATTTGGGAAAACATCAATTCATAACAATTAAGCGCAAATAACTGTTAAATAATTATTTTTAAAGAAAATTTTACTTTATTTTTTATCATCAAAGTACAATTATTTAGCGGTTAATCATTATCTTTTATATTTTTCTAATTACTTTAATCAACATTTATTTTGAAAACTGTGGAATTGTGGACTTTTCGTGGGAAGATTAAAAGGGTAATACGGTGGCCAGTCATATTTTGTGGTTTTGGATTGTTCAAGGGCACATGGAGACTTTAGAACTCCTTCCTTGACTTTTCAATTGAATAGTTTCACTAAAAAGAAGGTTGCAACATATTCACACGAGTGAAAAGAAACTTTATTTTAGTGTAACCTTGAGTGAATATACAGTATATTAACCTTAGGCTACCATAAAATCATTTTCTCTTGAATGATGATATATACACAGCACATTTATAGAATCTATTTTAGAAAAAAAGGGAAAGAAATATGAAATGTGATGTGTTATAATAAAAAGAGATAACAAGACAAATATTACTCTATAAATTAGTATATGTGTCGTTGTATGGATAATAATGCAACTTTTTTTAAATTTTTTTTACCGTAAATTTCATTATAAATACAATTTATCATATAAATTTATTCTATTCAACATTAATAACGTTAATATACATTACACATAAAAAAAAAATTAAAAGAAAATGAGTTATTTTTGGTAAATAACAAAAGAAGTTATCTTAAATTATAAGTTATTTCTTGAGAGGGTTTCCAGTGAAATAGAGAAGTCACAAACGAAGACCAAAGAACAAGGCAAAGAGAGGAAAGGATAAAATAAGAATAAAGTTATATGAGTACCAAAAAGATCGTGCATGTTTGCAACAAAGTTCAACGAGTAACCTTTATTATACAATGTCTTGAAATCATCTAGTATTTATTAAACTATTTAAAAACCTGTTTAGCATTAAAGGGGTCAAACTAGATCTTGGAAGGAGCGGAAATATCATGATTTATATATGTTTGGAAAATAGCTTAAGTTCATTTAAAGTGCACTATGAAGAAAAAAATACCACCCATTTTCTTAGTAGTAAGCAAGCATAATTAGCTAATGAGAAGGAGAAAACTTACCTCAACGAATACTCCAAGAAATGTGTTAGGAATTTGCCTTGCTGTTGCATTATTGGAAGCAGCATTTACAACCAGTGTTGAGTTTGCATCAGCGTAGCAATGTTGAAACGCAAAGAAATAGAGCACAACACCAAACAAAACCTTGAGAGAACAATACGCCATTATTAACAAAATTTAAATGACGAAACATATGATATTCTTGTCTAACAAATCATATATATAGGGAAGGAAAATTTCTAACAAATGTGCCTTCTCCTAACTACTTAAAAGGAAAATATATAAAATGTAAATATTTTTTTTATCTCTATCAACCCTTCTAACAATGTTCTTAATTCTTAATTGGTTTTGTTTTGGGTTCCTGTTAAGCTGATCATGGCCCGCACGAAGTATATAAAGTAGACTGTCACTTCCTGTAACTCCATAAATTACTACCAGCACCCCCCTTCCAGAAAAACAAATTCAAAATGTAAAATTACAAGTTGACCCAAATGATACCATACCCAATTATCCATTATTTGGCCACAGTCCAATAGTATCTTGTATGACTCAAAAATCTTCTTGACAACGCATTAAAGTTCGAGCAGGTGCAAAGCACTAAATCATAACTATTACTATTAGTTAATAACAATCACACGAGTTAAATTCAATTTAGAAGCACCTATATATGTTTTTTCTCTAACTAAAATGTAGCATACTTTATCATAACTAAAATGTTCTCTCATGCATTAAAATTCTGGATTCTAGCATGAATAATTCTTGTTGTCGTCTATCATGAATATTAAAGCTGCTATGCTAGTGTCCTATTTATTATAAGTCCTATTATACTCCTTGTTACGTATTGGTTACATCATTTAAAAAAAATTAGTTGCTCTGATTGACTATATAAGTCCTATTATACTCCTTGTAAAATTACCTTTTTCATTATTTAATACATTCTATTTTTCTCACAATTCTCTCCTCTTAACCATGTTTTCTAACAAAAAGCATGACCAATTTCCATCTTGAAAAATTGCCACGGCATTCCATTCCTAGAAAACAAAATTTTAAGTTTTATCTTTGTTGACACATTGACCCCAGCTTTGGCGGAACAAATCACGGCAATTATTGATAATTTCAATTTGAGAGAGGTGAGAGAGTTTATGGCCATCTTTGGATAGCTATCCCCATTTCCTCAAACCTTGATGCAACAATTGCATAAATTAATAAAGAATCCCCTAACTGTATGCCTCTGCTACGACAAAATACATTTCTTATTTCACCATTCCACAATAACTGCATCTAGGAGAGGGAAATGGATTTCACAATAACGTTAGAGTTTCATCATCAAAGAATTTTCGTTATGCCTATCATTTTTACAAAAAGACTTAAGCACAACCAACCAAAAAGACTAATCTATTAAGTATCATCATATTAAGCCTTTTAATGGTCATAAATCTATTTTATCTTTAATGGAATGAATTACTTCTTGGACAATAATAAATAATGTTGTCTACCATATCTTTGTGAGACAAACTACTTTGAGCACAACTCTTACCAACTGATTAATGACACCTTTTAATCTATTAGCCATAATTTGTTATAAAGGTTAATGGGTATAAATTGCTCGATGATCGTTGCAATATATTTGTTAAGGTGATGTACAAATGAAAAAGGTGTTGCTGGTTTGAGATCCTTTATCCTGTGTTGTGTGTGTGCAAGAATAGGGAGAACTAGATGGAGGATGTGTTGTGTGTGTGCAAGAATAGGGGGAACTAGATGAAGGAAGAAGGAGTTGATAATCCCTAGAACCCAACATACACAAAATCACAAAGATACTTGCACAAACATACACTTCAGAGTTCACATAACAATAACCTGTTGCATCCCTCACATAATTTGTTCAAGTACCTTCTTCGTTTGTAAATAAAATAAAATAAGGGACCTCTCCCAAACTATGCAAACACTAGCAACAAACAATACAAAACAAGGATTTCTTACAAACTCCCAAATATCACCGCCATGTCTCATACTAAAATTCAGCGTGAAAATTCAAGGTCATGCCAAATAAAAAACAAACACAAAGTACAAGAAAAACAAAGAGATGATTATTACCTTAATATCATCATTGGAAACACCATAATCCAAGTTTGAAATGTAAAGCTTGGTCCCAGTTTCTATGGAAGCCGCACGACCACCTTGAGCAAGGTACCCCGCCGCAGCCACATGCTGATTTGCATTTAAATCATGCTGCCATGTCACCTTTGACGCCTAAAACCGATAATTAACCAAATCCAACACAAAATTAGGGTTAGAAATCGAAAACCGAACACATCAAAATTAACACTATTAGAAAATACACTTTTAACATCAGTTATTTACGACATTCTACATCAGTTTTAAAAACGATGTTGAAAGTACCGATGTTGAATGTATTATCGTTAACATCGATTTTGAAAAATCGATGTTAACATAAGATTTCTAACATCGGTTTTCTAAATAACCGATGTTATATATAAAGAACTACAGTAAAATAAGTGTATGCATGATGAACGTTGACATTGGTTTTCTAGAAAAAATGATGTTAATGTATTACTTAACATCGGTTTTCTAGATTTTCTAGAAAAACCGATGTTGATGTAATAGATTAACATCGGTTTTCTATAGAAAACTGATGTTAACTAATATATTGAGCTTCAGAAGTAGTGACAAAAAAAATAGACACACACACACAACACAATCACAACCCTTTCCCTTCCCTATGTTATTCTTCCTTGATTGTACAATAAAAGAGGCACAAGCACACTACTTGCACCATGAATGTGTGTGCGACAGAATTGGCTAAGTATAAGCCAATGCTTGTAAGTAACATATATCCCAAATTTACTAGAGCAACCATGCCCATGAGCTTCTTAATCTTAAGAGCAGTCACGCCGAACTTTAGAATCAGAATTAAAAAAAAAAAACAAGAGCACCAACTTAATTAATCATTTTTCTTCCTAGTCTCCAATGAAGAAGTTGCACATTAATCCCCCAATAGCGTACCAATTGGAGATCAATGGGGTACGTACAACTACCTCATCCTTAAAAAATTAAGCAATTAATTGCTTTAAAAGAAGGAAACAATCTATTATCAAAACTAAAATTGACAATGCCAAAATAGCTTTGGACTTGTGTTCAATTCAATCTATACAAGAAAAACTAAAAAAGGGATGAGCTTTGATACATGTAGAATATAATCATTAATCTTGTCACCTGCTAGAAAGTGGCAAAATACCTGCTAATATTTGTTGTTGAATTTTTTTGGATATGTTGCTGAAAGATTTGATAAGATTATACTTCATACATATGGTATGACTTGTGAGGCTATGCATGCTTAAGGGTATTGTTGCCTATTTAAATTCTAATATACAAATCATGTTTGTCTTAGTTGACAATGCTACAACATTGTGAAGAAATTTAAAATAATATATTTGCCACCAAATTGGTTTATAGAGCGAATTGGTATTGGGTATGATGACTTAATTGCATATGCATTGCAAGGTACTGGATTCTATCAGAAACCAACATTGGAAATTAAGGGAGCTGATGGTAATCAGGTCATTATTACTAAAGAGGTTTTTGAAAAAACAAAGGAAGAATTCCAAATGTATTAGATCTGTGATTCTTTTCATACCTGATGGCAACTGGCTATTCAGGATTGTTTCCTTCATTTAAATTATTGAAACTATTGAAAGTGGATTGAATTCATCTGGGTACAACAAATTATATGCTACAATTTGGTTTACATCAGATAATGACTATCCCATTGTCAATGAATTCTAATACACATCTTCACATAGGAGGATATTTAATATATTGCTTTAGTCATTTATTATGTCATTGCTTCTGATGTTGACATCAAACTTTTAGATTTCCCGCAACCAAGTTTTCAAATTCATATGCAAAGAAGTAGAAGACCGACCATGTAGTTTTAGAATTCACTACTCCTATCTATATTAACTAATAAGCACTAGCAAGTAACCATAATAAATTATGTGATTAACAAACTCTAAGTGAATTTTACTACTCCAAGTAAATTTTGGGAGGACTCTTTGTTTATAGCACATTCAATACTGTCTATATTCATTCTATTCAAGTATATGGGGTTCCATAACATGACCTCTTGCCGAAGAACTCAAGTAACATGCCCGTCTCTGCCATCCCTAGAAGCTAGAATGAGTCACTTCTCATTTCGGCAACAAACATTTCCATGTTTGACAATGAAACAGTAGCTTGAAGCCACCACCTCAACCACACTCCTCCAACAATATCAGCAATAATTGAGAAGTACTCGTCAGTCCACAACTCCCTATTGAGAGGAACACCACTAGTGGCAACCAAAAGAGGGAAAAAAATAGCCCAGAACCACTTCCCCCGCAAGAGTACTAATAGACTCCCAGTAATTGAGGTCCACCAAACAACAACTTATCTGACTTCAACCCTCAACAATACCAAAGTCCAACCACAAACAAGCCTAACTCAAATTTTGTTCATCATGCAAACCCAATGTCTGTGTCTACCCCTCAAACAAAGACCAGTACCAATCAAGCCATTCTTTAGTGGGGATGATTATTATTTTCTAACACAAAAACAACCTAATAAGTCTACCCCTCAAACAAAGCCCAGTACCAATCTACCCCTCCAGAAATCACAATTCTCATTCAGACAAGATAACAAACAAACAAACAAAAAGTTCTAATCATACTCATAAACCAAAAAACTTATAATCATACTCTACTCGTACACGTCTAGCAAAATAACAATATTTACATAACCATACTCATAAACCAGATATAACCAAAATTATAAAATAGGCACCTTGGGAGCACGAAGCACCTTGCGAGCACCTTGTGAACACCAACGGACTAAAAGTCACCACCTTAAGCACCTTGCAACTTGCAAGTACGAACCTCCTTGCAGTGACCACCTGGGTAACGTGCAGTTACAAAGAAGAAGAAATGGAGAAGAAATAAACAAATAACAACAAGAACAAGAAGAAGAACAAAACCCTGTATCGTGAGGTTGCGAAGAACAAAACTCTGTACCGTGAGGCTGTACCTGGGTAACGTTCAGTTACAAAAGCCTGTACCGTGAGGTTGCAAAGAAGAAGAAGCGAGGAAGAACAAGAAAATCGGACCACGAGGAAGAAGAAGAAAATTGGAGCGCGAGGAAGAAGAAGAAAAACAGAGCGCGAGGAAAGTACTAGGGCTCGCATTCTCATATTTTAAATTATAAGTACAACATCAGTTTTCTTAAAAAAAAAAACCGATGTTAATCCATAGATGTTAACGTATGAGATGTTAACATCGGTTTTTGAGTTAACATTGGTTTTTGAAAAATCGATGTTAACATGTATGCATTAACATCGGTTTTTTGAAAATCCAATGTTAAGAAGTATACTTTATTTACAAATATGCCACCATGTTTAACTTAACATCGGTTTTGTCCAAAACCGATGTTAATAGGCCGATGTTAAAACTGTTTTTTGTAGTAGTGTAAAAACTAAAAAATAGATGAAAGTAAAAGGTACCCTAGCGGTGGCATAAGGTGCGGTGCGGTTGGCGGCACGGTTGGGGAATCGACGAGTAGGTCTGGATCCAAAGGGTAGGGTCCGACCACGGGAGCTTCCGGATCCAGATTTTTTGTTGTTCTTGATTATGCCGTCGAGCGACATATCCATGGCTGCATACATGTTTACTGGTTCAGAGTTAGGGTTCATAAGTATAATAGCTATGAAAAGAGGGGAAAGAGGGAGTAGTTGTGACTTAATTATTTCCCTAATGTTTAAAAACAAAGACGGTCCTATATAAAACCCGTCGTTGTATGTTTTCGCACTATTTCACAAATACATTCTAAGGCGGTTTTATAAATAACCATCGTAGAACAGTTCATTTGAAGATGGGTAAACAAAACCGCCTTTGTTTTAAATCTCAATATTTACAAAAATGCCACCGACATGCTTTCTAAGACGGGTCTATGACAACCATCGTCAAAATCGTGTCGTAAAAAATAGTTATTTTAGTAATGGTAAATGGAAAATGGTATTTCAAAAAATTAAACTAAAACTAATTTCAAGCAACATTTCACTACATTGATCATATCACTCATGATGTACCATGGCTATAACATGGTAAGTTGAACACGCAAGCCACCCCTCACATGCGTCTGCAATAACATCAAGTAAGAAATTAGCTTAGGCAAAAGGACAGGTTAGCTATAAATCAATAATGAATATATTGTGCAACTGGCAAGGTGAGATAATTGACAGAAGCAAATTGAAATGTTATGTGGCACACAGGAAATGTCAGCATATCCATCATAAGCAAAGGGGATAATGTTCTTCTCAAGTGAACTTGTTTCAAAAATAGGCAAGTAAGATTGTAGTCAGCCTTCATTTGATTTAAAAATGTAGTGTGTTTATAAACCTTAATATTTAAGATAGTCTCATTTTAAGGGAAATTTTTCCCAAGCAAAGGCATCATCCAAAAATATACTACCAGAATGGAAAATGATTCTAGGAAAACTAACAGCAAAAAAAAAAAAAGATTATCCCAATAGGTGGGGTGGCTAGATAGATCAAAGAAAACCAATGAGCGATTTCAAACATTTTTTTTTTATAAAAAAGAGCAGTTTTCAGAAGACTAAAATCTTGAGATGAAATAATAGAATTCTAAAGCCAAAGCTCTTGTCTTCTACTTCAATGTCATTTTCATGAGCATCTTCTAACATCGGCATTCCAACAGGGACTTTGATATGCTTCTCCTCACCATCCTTATCAATATAAGTTACATATATCTTGCATAATGTTGCCTCAATGAGTAAGGTGCAAAATGACATCTGAGCATTATTTTAATAAACATGCATCACATGATGCACTACTGTCATCTATTAAAATATATAGGCACAATGCAAGAAACCCTCAAAGTAGCTAAGATTGTTATAAAAGAGAATCGGACATATATCTTGTCTAGTAACTTCGATAAAAGAGAAATCTTTTCATTTTTTATTGCCATTATAATAAAGTAATAAAATAGGGAATTTTATTTTTTTTATTGTGGAGAAAATGCAATCGGACATATATCCTGTCTAGGTACCTCGTATGTATGTATGATAACAGTAGCAACAATCCTTCCTTTTTATTTGCCAAACACAATTCTACAAAAGCTATAAAAAAATAAACTGTTTTTTAATTAAAAAACATAAAAAGAATTTAACTTGATTATGTACTAGTACTAGTAATGTTTCATATGGCAGAATATTAGAAGCAGCTCAGTCCATGTCCTAGAAAGGGTCCAATGGAGGGTAATAAATATGGTAGAACATCCATCACACTCCCACAACAAAAATAAAACAAAAGAAATAAGAAAAGATATTGCACAATGAGAGCTTACTCTAGATTTATAACACTGTTAGGTTATTACCAAGGCTATGCAAGTTGGCATGGCTATGCTATCTTCCTTTCTCATTTTTAATGATACAAAACAACTGTCATAAATTAAATTTCTACTTAGGTTATATAAGGATATTAAATGTAAAAAAGAAAAAAATATTTATCCAAATGCTACAGTTTTTGCCTATTTTTGCATATGAATTTAACTTGATAAGGCTCTAACAATAAGGGGAAAAGTATTTATACCATTGTCCACACATTTCTCAAGCATTATGCAACCATCTTTTTCCCAAGGTTACAATCACAAATTTAAGTCTTAAAATACTTGAAACTAGTGCTCTTGGAATAGATGATGCCTCTATCCATGCGTATCAAATTGTTAGTCACAAACATAAATAGAATTTATGTTGAAGAAATATCACAAAGAAACAGTTCAACCAAAGAGAAGAGAGAACCATACAAGGTAAAAAATAATGTCCAAAAATTCAACTTTAAAATAAAAAAAATGAAATTAGGAAAGAATTCCAAAAATGAAATTATATTTTTCCCAAAATTCTAACCAACTGCCACCTAAACTAACTAAATCCAAGTCCACTATTTTTTTCTAGAATAACAATTTCATATTTTTGTTGTCGATCCACTTTGTGGTCCTTTCCCTTTACAACACCCTTTCTCGCATCCACACTAGAAACACAATCCTATCAATCTCAACTCGAGTGAATAGGCATTTTGGTCCGTGTCTTTGTAGCCATTTTGTAAATTAGTCTCTATCCTATTGAAATGTAAAAAATAGTCCATATCTTTGCATAAGAGTTGCAAAATAATCCATTCCGTTAAATTCGAAAGTAACGTCGGTAGTGAGGTGCATTTCTGGCAATTTTACTTGGCTGCTTGTTCCAAAACCGGGATTTTCTTCCATGTTTCTTCTACCATATAGCCCATGCTTATGAGTGATATGTGGCTGCTTGTTCCACCTCATCTTCACTTATGAGTGATATGTGGCTGTCATCAAAATTGTACCACCTGTTCTCATCTAAAAGATGCACATTTGGAAAATATAAATCAGACTGCAACATTACTAAAAGGAAGAACATTCTGGGTGCTAACTACTGAGCCCTAGAAAAAAAATCTAAGCAACTTCAAAGGATTGAAATTTCTCACTTTACCTTAATATGTGCAGTGTAATGCCCACTACCCATACTGCCATAATGGTTTGTAAAGGCATACAGTTCGTACAGTTGATGCCGAGAGTTGTTTTTGTTGGCTATTCACTCGTCATCTGTTCTTCACAAGTTTCATTCTGAATTCCATTGTCATTGCTATCAACACTCTCTCAAATCCTCCCTCCCTCCCTCTCTCTCTCTCTTTCTCTCAGAATTTGGAATAAAGAAAGCGATTGGATTGGTTCCTTTGATGCTCTGTAATTATTCACACTCTGCATCACTCACTTTCAACCAAAATTAGTTATCAATATAATCAACAACAACAACAACGTTTCTTGCTCACCTCATTTGTTTTTTCAAACATCTAATTTAATTAACACTCATCGTCGCTTCGTTTCAGTTTATCTCTTTCTTCCTATCACATGGTATTACTTGTATCAGGTTGGCGAGGTTGGCCGAGTGCAGCATGTGTTCGCGCCGAAGTGGGGAGCACCCCAGTGCAGCGCATATGGACGTGAAAATATTGGAGGTGGCGGCGGAGGCCGGCTATGGGCGGGTGTTCTGGTGCCTCGACGTCCACACGGGCACCCTCATGACCAAGAAGTAGATCACGATGGTCAAGTTGAGCCAGGACATTTCGGCGCCGATCATCCGGGAAGTGTCGCTCCTCAGAGAGCTCCACCATGCCAACATCGTGAAGCTGCTCAGGGTAGGGTTCACAGAGAATAGGTACGTCAACCTCGTCTTTGAGCATCTCGATTATGACCTTCATTAGTTCATTGTCAACTGAGGTTACCCCAAGGATGCCACCACTGTGAAGGTACGTTCTCTAAGGAGTGAGATTAGTCTGTGCGTTTGGATGAACGTTTGCAAAATTGATTTCGATTGAAATTAAATTTTAATGTGTCTGGAGACACAATAGGTAGGTATTGTTGGATGTGGATCCCCAACGCAACTAAATGTTTATCCAGGATGGGAAACCAAACATGCGATTAATAAAATTTGTTGTAGTTAGAATTGATTTTCAAGTAAAATGATTTATGTTTGGATGTTTTTATCTGCAAGTTTGCTATAAAATTTAGTGTAATTAATAAAAGCTATTTTTATCACTTATAATCAAACTAAGGCTTTGAGGCAAGATCAATTTTAGCTAGCAATAATCAGAGTTTCATGTTTTGAATGTAATTTTAAGAAGGTAGAAGCTAATAACTATTGCTTTCACATTGAGTTTCATGATATTCCTTCATTCTCAACAAGTTTTCAAAAATACTATATTTTTATAACATTAAAATCTAACTGCTGTCAAAAGCAGTCATTATTCCCACCTGTGAAACCAAATGCAGTCAAACAATAACTCATGTTTTATGTTTTAGCTTCTGGGTTTAAGTGTCCTTCACATTTTGGATCACGCTACTGCAAGTAAAGTTGGGAATAATGAGTGAGTATACAGAAAAGTTAAGTGGAAAACAGAGGAAGAGAGAGAATGAGGGGATTGAAGGGTACCGCAGCCAGGGAAGAAGAGGGTCCTTGCCACATGGGTGCTTACATGGACAAAGACTTGCCACATAGACATATGACTAACAGTGAAAATTGGACTTTAACGGTAAATACTTATTTGCATAATAGATGTAAAGATAGAGACTATTTTTATATTTCAATAGGATAAGGACTAATTTGCAAAATGGCTACAAAGATAGGGACCAAAATGCCTATTCACTCATCTCAACTCTTAATTAAATTACAGCTTCATGATTCTAACAAAATAGAACACTTTCAAATTCATATATCATCCACAAATTATATCCATAACATTTGTGTGGAAGCTATAGTGAGATGAAGAGATTACCAAGAGTGAGCTTCTTATTTCCTTGCACAATGTCATTACCAGCTAGATTCACTAGTGAGAATCTCCGTTGTTTACCAATTTTCATGACCTGATTGCAGTTCTCTACTTTTCTGAATGGCATTCTAATTGGAGGTCTTGTTGCATGTTTTGAGTTAACTGATCTTGGAAATATCTTCTCTAACACTTGTAAAAGTATCCATCTACATGGCATAAAGTAAATGGAATCAAACACATAAGAACTTAGTGAATTAATAAAATAAATTTTGATATCACATTCATTTAATATGCAACAACATGAACAATGGGGAAGATTGCCAAGTCAGTCTTGTGCAATTCATAAAACAAATTTGATAAGAAGCACCTTCTTAACTTACAATCCTTGGCGCACAAGCAGTACCTAGCCAAAATCCTATGGACAATAATAATAAATTAAAAAGCATAATAAGAACACCCTCTATCACAGACAAATAATAACCCACAATTAGAAAATCAAACTAGATGAAAAATGCATTTTCAACAATTGCCCGATACACAAATTCGACAATTAGATTCATTCTAGCTTGATGCTTCAACAGGAATGGCCGCAAGTGACTAGAATACAGTTGCACCCTATTCAACAAGTATCATGCGGTTTTGTTTATTTATTTATTAAGTTTGATAAAGAACATATTTTATTAGAGAACAAGTGTGAAAGGAGTAAAAGAATCGAACAAAAGACATCTCTCTTAAGAATTAAAAATAACAATACAAGAACAAAACTACCAAGATAGGGTATTAGCTAAGAAAATTCAAAAAGCATAGTAGGAAGTGAATAAGTGCAGCAATTTGGTTAAGCTTACATCAAGAGCCTAGCTGTAGCCAAACAAGAAATGCAAAATTCATGTGATAATAGAGTGGAATCCTAATTAAAGAGGAAATTAGAATCATATCACAGGACTGAAGGAGAATCAAATTGAAGATATGACTTTGCTTTTTTATTCCTTTGAAGCGCACATACAAAAGGAAGAGCTAGTAGTGGATTATCAAGTAAGCATATGCATATATCACACTAAAATAAATAGCAGATTAGACACAAACCTCCTCTTTCGGGAACAGCTCCATTGCTTCACAAAATGAGATAAACTTATAAAAAGGTTGTGTTTAGTAAGTATAGATTGAAATGAATATTATGAAAATTTAATAAGGAGTTGTCCATATTTTGTTGAATTGGCTGTTGGTGAAAAGGTGAGCGGGTACCTTTCTACAGATTAGCTCTCACCTTAAGTTTTGCTTAGGAAGACTTTAGAATTTGTATCGTGTCATCCTGTGCCATTTTTTTTGTAATGGCTCATGAGGTAATTATGACATGAAATTAGTAAAATAGTAAAAGGCTATCATTGTTAAGTATTAACTACTCAGTTATCTTTACCAATTTGTACTAGTTACAAGTTAAAATAGATGAAGCAAATATCCCATGGGTGGTGCATATGTCTAACCTTACAACATTTATACATATCCTTATACTTGGTTCAGCAAATCAGGGGAAGAGATGAATAGTGATGATTGGATTTGTTTCTAAATACTAATTTGCCAACACTAATTGTTGCACATTCCTTTTTTGTTGCTCAGGGGGGAAACAACATAAAAATAACCATTCCCGTGATGAAACTCATTCCATTAGTAAATCCACCACAAAATCTTTCAAGAAGATGAATAGCATATGAGCATGGTAGTATTGCTATGAAGTAAAAACACTTATCCAACTCTTTCAAACACGACCTATATAGGTTCGTGGTGGTATTCATTTTCCTTGATTATATAAACTTCTAGCGCTAATTAAAAGTCAAAATAACTAAACTCAAACATACGAACCAGGATGTACTTGAGATTGGTGGTGTTGATATCTTCTTTGGTCTCGTTGGGAGAGAACAAACCTAGATTATTGACCATGTCCTCGCATCTATGCAGAGCCTCGCACCCCTTCTTTACAACCTCCTGGACCCCAAAACAAAGCATGTCAATCCGATGAAGAACACAAAAACAAAAACAAAAAGATAGACATAAGAGTATAGCGTACCTGGTCGGTGCTAGAATCGGTGGTTGTGGTGTGGATCTTGCGGGCTTGCTCAAAGAGCGCCGACAATGGCAAGTCGTCCATTTTGCACTTTCCTTTCCTTTCGATTCGATCCCCTCTAATTATGAGCAAATCTGAAGCACCTCGTTTATGGTTCAGTTTCTTGTGGCGGTGGTGCTCGGCCAACACGTGGTTGATGCTGAACTCTTCCTGTGACGCTCCCTTGCCATAGAGCTTGGTGTCTGTGGAAATGGTTTGGGGAGAAATCTCGTCAGGGTTCTTGGTGTGGAGGTACGGGACCGTGAAGAAGATGTACTTGACGAGGCATTGGCTGGTGTTGTCCGTCGCCGTCGTCGTCGAGTGCAAGTGGTGGTGGCTGGCACGACTGCTCCATTTTGGAAACCCTAGAGAAGGAGTCGAAGAGAGGGGGGGGGGGGAGAGTGAGAATCAGAGAACGCAAGAGTAGAAAGAGACATTAAATATTAAAAACAACGAAAATTTTTTGAAGACGGTTTTCATGAAACCGTCTTCGTTGAAAATCCCTTATTTACAAAATTGTCACCGCCTTATATACTAAGACGATTCTTGATCAACCGTTGTCGTTTCGTTGTAGTAGAAAATGCGTTTTGTAGTAGTGCTAACTTACTTATCTTATAAGAAAATTCCATATTAATAAAGGTGTAGGGTTAGTTGACATACATCAATATATATTTTATTTGTATTAGTTGTCTACAATGAGGAGGAAAAAGAGAAAGGAAGTAATCCATCTGCAAAGGCTATGGCAAATAGCAAAAGTGCTTTTAAGAAGGACACCGCTTCTAACTTTGCCATGCTAGCCAATATAAATATATATCATTTTAAGATTTATAAACGAGTTTCTTCTTCCTCGAGTGAGCTGAATTTGCTTCAAGTTTGTTTTAATTCATTTGTTAAGAATATGATATGATTAAAGACTACATTTTAGTGTATTTGGTGGTGTTTTTTCATATGATATGAATTAATATACAATATTATGTTATGATCCGAAATATATATTGAAATATGATTTTTTGTTATTTTATAAGGTATCATGATTGATTTTTATATTTTTTAAATACCAACATCTATTGTGAATATTAATTTGTTATAGAAAGGAATCAATGATTTACTAGTGATTATTGAAAGCTGTGAGGGATTAGTGATGGATTAAATTTGTCACAAATTAGTGACAGATGTTAATTCATCACAAATCTGTGATGGAAGTAAGCCCCTGGCTAATCAATGATGAATATATACCCCTCTTTAATTTGTGCCAGACGTGCATATAATTTCATCCATATTTTTCATTAAATAGTGACGGACTATATACATTTGTGGTGGATTGTTTTCCTTCACAATGTGTGATGGCCAATAAAAGCTCCTACAAAAGTTTTGCGACGCTAATTTCAGTGATGAATTTATGTTTGTCATTAAATTTATCACTAATTTCATTAGTGATGAATATTGTCTCTCACAAATTTTTTATTTTTCTAATATCAATTATGAAGTGTGCATCTATGACTTGAAGAAAAGTAGAATGTAATGGAAAGGGGCATTGCTTCTGGAAAATTTCTTAAGAGCTTGTGCTTACACATATCTCCCTTGGAAAAATTAGTTGCACTGCTGTAATCTAGTAGTGTTCATTTGTTGTTGTATCTATTCTAGCTTCTAGATAAATCATATAGAAATATTTTGTTGGTGTATCTTAGTCTGGATTACATCTAGTGGTTATTTTTATTTTGAGTTTTGTTTTCCATATAAGCATCGTTAATGTTTTAAACATGATAATGTATTGAAAGGGTTCTCTGTTATTAACTTTCTGTTAAAATATGTATAGAGGAGAAAGTTCTTTAGTTGTACTCTTTTTGGTTCAACTTAATTTGATTGTTTTGTTAATATAGTAATTTGTTTGTCGTGTTTGATAAATTGCAAATGGACATATATGGTCACTTGTAATTAAATTTCTTATAAAGGGTAATTTGATTGTTTTGTTAATATAGTAATTTGTTTGTCGTGCCATGCATGTGAATCCAAAATTGTTTGACTTAAGAAAAAAAAATTTAAATGAAAGGGTTTTGCTAATTATTGCCGTTAGAATATTGATTAAAAAATTAAAAAGAGAAAATATTTATTATGAAAATCATAAAAGAGTACAAGAAAAGTTATGGACAATGCAATTTTATGTATTTCAATAAAAATTTCTTCTTTTAATTCCTTAATCAATGTCACAAGGGTCCTAATTAACATTTGCCTAAATGAAAATAAGAAATTGAACTAAAAAATAAGGAAAAAGTTAATTGACTTTAATGACTCTTTATAATGTTTGTCCTATATCATTTGTCTTGGTAATAGTTTCACAAAAAAAAAAAAATATACTCATGTTTGCAAGAAGAAATAATTTCACCAAAAATATATTAATGTTTGCAATAATAATATTGACATTCGTATTGTTCTTAATTACATTATTAATGTCATGGACCACTTGCTTTCATCTTCTCATCTCTCAATAGTTAGTGTCTTTAATTCCATCTACTTTTTTTTTTAAGTTTTGAATATTCTCTGAAAATATCTTATAAAAGAAATTCATCCAAGGCGCTACTTTGATGCTTTTTTTCTTGTTTAAAGTTATACAATTAAAATAAGAAAAAATAAACTGTGCACTGATAATGTAAAATTGACGTTCAATCACAAACTAAAATGTATGATAGATTTATTAATTTTTATAATAATTATATTAAAAGTTATACTAATGATTTTGTATTGATTGACAATGTAAAGCATTATACTGTAATTATATAATCATTGAACTCTTAAATTAGTATGTTATTAAATCTTTCATTAATATCTTATATATTAAATTTTCAAGTTTATTACCTAAAATCACTTATGTTATTTAATTTTATCTTACTAATATTAATTTTAAAAATATTTTGTAATCTTGATCCATTAAAATTTATATAATTTGTGTGTTAGTAATTATAACTCAATAAATAATTTATGTTTTCTACATTTAATTATTTTTTTTCAATTTGAGTAATTGACAAGTAAATTAAATGTTTATAATTTGATAGTGAACGTTTAGCTCTAGAGAATGCATTTAATTACACTAAATTTAAATATTTATAATGATACTTTTGTGGTTTTGACTAATTGTCATTAATTACACTAAATTAATGCCTTAGCCTGTATTCATTATATATAATGCCGCCCGTGGAAAAAAAAAATCAATTTAACTTTTTAATTTAATATTTTTGACAAGTATCCAATGTATATGTGGTTTTGCAACATAAAAAAAAATATATGCAGTTTTGCACTATCAGTTACTTCAACTATTGGGGCATAGAAGACCCGATGATAAATGTTTGTAAGTATGTAGCATTCCTCAACAAAAGTAACTGAAGAGAATTCAAAGTAAATGACGGTATTTGTCCAAAACCAGCAACAAAATATTATATTGTGAAGGTTAATAAAGAGGACAATTATATAAGAGACCCCTGTTGTTCAATATTCTCACTTTCATCTATTGCCCTCCCCATCCTCTCTTGCATCTTCAATTGTTTCTTTTGTTTTTCTTGTTTGCTTAGCTTTCAACAAAGACATCAATGGCAACTAGGAAATTGTTGAACATTGTTGTAGATGGAAACTCGGCCTTGGGTCCTTATTGGCCCAAAATTGTTTCAGATTATCTGGAAAAGATAGTCAGGTTCGAAAATTCTTGTGTCACATAATGATTTGCTTTATACCATATGTAGCATTATTCATCATACGCATGACCTTCACTATACATGTCATTGATTTTAAGAGATAAAAGTTTTGCTTTTATGTGTTTTAAAAAATATTTTACCTTTTGTAGCATTATTCATCATACGCATGACCTTAACTATACATGTCATTGATTTTAAGAGATAAAAGTTTTGCTTTTATGTGTTTTAAAAAATATTTTACCTTTTAAGATTTGATTGAAGTTAGATCTATAATACTGTAAATGATTCAAAGCCCCACAATATTAGAAGTGTCCTGCCTTCTATGTTTTGCCACCCCAAAATAAATAGAAAACAAAAACACATATGAGAAAGTCTAGATGCAAAGGATCCTGTGTCTAAAAATTAGTTACTTTTTTTTATTATTAATTTTTGATAAAGAGAAATTATTAGTTTGACTTTAATAATTAAGAGAAACATAACTTGAAGAATAAGGGAAAAAGCTAGAGTGAATTTCATGTTTTCAAATAAAACTGATGTAAATTAAATACTACTAGGTTTGACTTGTTTTCACCAAAAATTCAGGGTCCGTTTACTTTGAGAAAATATTTCTATTTCTATTTTCTATTTTTACTTTAATTTTAAATAATAAAATTTTCTCCTTGTTTTTAACCACTATAATATTTTAAAAGATTTATATATGAAACACAGAAACTAACTTTTTTTTAATTTCTCTATTTCTTGTATAAAATTTTAAAAATAGAAAATAAAATGAAAATAAGTTTACAATTTGGTAATTAAATATGAAAATAGTATACGAGAAAAAAACACTTATTCTTCTTTGAAAAACAAAAAGACCCGAGAGTACTGAAAATTGGCATTACGAGTCCTTCTTTTATTTATCGTTACATTCAAATGTCAATATTCGTAGTAAATCTAAATGGAGATTAAACATTTCAAGCCTAGCTAACTAAAAACTGTGGGCATAACATTTTACGTGTCATCCACTATTGGTTTAGTTTTTTTTTCTACCAAAAATTCACTTAGTTTTTATATATAAAGCAAACCTTTTAATGATGAAAACAGAGGGTGGCTTAATTTGCTCAATCTAACATTTACATATTCAAACCCTAGTTTGTGAATTGAATTTACTATCGTGAATTACTTCTCTCCTTATTGATTATGCAGGTCACTGATTGGCAACCCAAGAGGAGAGGTAATTTATAGTTTTTTTGTATTTAACTTTTCGATGTTAAGATCTTGTAATGGGCAAGTTACAAAAATTGATTGATTTCAAAAGGAAAATTGAAGGTTTCTTGTTCCCTTAATGTGATTTGGTTTGAAGCTATGAAAATATAGTATGGTTTTCCAAACCATGCATAGATAAAGTCAATGATAATATCATTACGAGAGATAAGGAGGAAGAGAAGAAAATTAAGTACTTTTCATCAAGAGGGGAAATTATAGAGAAAATCTTTTCAGGTTTTTAACAAATGGTTGCTGGAATCAGAGTTCTGTAACAGTGGAAAAGGTGTGGTTTAAAAGATTAATTGAAAAGTAGGTGAAGAAAGGGGATTTGGTATGTAGTTGATAAATCAAATGAATTGCACAAGAAAGATGGTGAAGGAATTGGCAATTTCATGACTTAAGTCTCATATTGTAGGAAATGTATTTTGCCCAAAGAAAAATCATTGGATCGATCGCATTTATTTTATATGTAATGGCTACGATTAAATTAATACAGTAATGCCAACGGATTGCAAGACTCATTTTATCGAACATGTAGGCTTTAGACGACTGAGCAAGAATCGAAAAGTGGCTTGGTATGCCATTTAGTTTGCTTGTATTAATTTGGTCTTTGTTTATTGTTTTTAGAAGTATGACCTTTGTTGGAAATATATATATATATATATATATATATATATATATATATATATATATATATATATATATATATATATATATATTGAATTTGCTTAAAATTAAAGCCTGGGCATACTGTATGGTGTAATGCTAGAGTAGGTTTTTATTTTTTAAAAGTACTAGAGTAGAAGGGTTTGACTTTTAGTGGGACAAAGAGCCTTTGGTTTGTATTAGATCTTTGTTAGTGTTTCCATGTTATTGATACTAGTACCTTAAATTTTGTTTTATCTTTTTTCTTAATTTACAAAAGTAAAAATATTTTACCTTGCCTTGTACTATTGGTTGTTTACAGGGAGTAAATCCTTCTTGTGAAGTTGGTTTAATATTGTACAACTTCAATTCAACCTTAGGTAATATTTTAGTCCAAGCTGACTTTTTTCCTATTCAGATGCAAAATACAGTGCTTGTGTACTCCTTATTATTACCTTGGATTGTACGATTCAACATAATGTCATTTATTTGAACCATTTCTTTGCGAAGCACACATTATACACTGGAACCATTTCGTAGGAAAGACCATTACCTATAGAAGGGTTATTTAGGTGATACACTAATCATTATGAAAATTGAAAATGATAAACATAAACTATAAATCTTATTTAATGATAAAATTAAATGGTAAATTCGTATTATTGTTTCTAAATAGTTACTGTACTATGTGACAATAGTTTATTACATTTAATCTTAATTATTCATGTAAGATAGATATATCGAGAATTCTCATTTTATATATATATATATATATATATATATATATATATATATATATATATATATATATATATAATACTAAATTTTTTAATTTCTTTTTTCACAGGTTTGGACTACGTCCAATGTTTCAATTGGACAAAAGATGTTGATCAATTTTTAGGCTTTCTGGCATATTTACCTTTCAACGGAGATAATTTAAATCAACATACCATTGTAAAAGGTTTGGCAGAAGCTTTAGTGGTATGTTAACATATACACCTTTTGCCCATATTCCGTTATTGATTTGATTATCTTACATATGAGACGTACATACAATTATTGTAAAAATGAAAATAACAATATGAACATCTTGGACTAAGCAGATGTTCCCGAAAGATGATTACTTTAAGTGTGAAAGACATTGTATTCTTGTGGCAACGGGTGAACCTGTTACTAGGAGCATGCTAGTGTCTTTACCTGTGGTTAAGGAAGGAAAATTTATTTCAGGACAATTCATAACTTTAGATGCCACCTTTTTGAGGGTGGCTAAAATGTTTGGTCCGGTAATATCTTGGAACTCTATTCTTTCATTTTCCTTAGTTATAGCCTTCTATTTATATTGACTATGTCTATGTTACAACACGCAGCTAGGGGTATCTCTTTCGGTTGTTACTCCAAATTGCCATCCATTGTTTATATCAATTTTCAATTTGGTATGACTTTATTTGTTATATATATAACTTTTTTTCATTGACAACGTATTTATTGGCTTTCCATAAGATATCTACCTTCGTATTTATTGAATGAGATACAATGTTCTCACTAAAATCATCTAAACGGCTTGATTCTGGTCACAAAATAGCTATTTAATACATGCTAGTATAGATGATGGAAGTGTTAGTGAACCCTTTTGGTTAGGCTAATTAATCCAAGATCTTAAATTGCAACTATCCATTTATCATATTTTCAAAAGTGCATTTCATTCGCATTATTGCCATATATTTTTTCATAATACTGATGGCCATGAAGAGGGCATGGATTGAAGCTTTGGAGAGCAAGGTGGGAAGTGATGATACCCTTGTGAAGAGTATTCTATCTCTAAAGCTTGAATCATAGGTGAAAATACATGAATAATTTATGTCTATCACAACCCAAATGAATCAAGACATTCCATGTTAGTTTTTTATATATATTTTAATTAAAATTCCGGCAAAAATGGACAAGTTCTATAATCCATCAAGTTGCCAAGCAATTTAATTATATGAAGGTGTTTAATAAGTTTTTGTACACCCACGAATAAGATTAATACCATTAAAACTTATTTTCCAATGAATGATCATCTATCAGTATAGTATGCATGCTTATATGTTTTAGTTAGTATATAATTTTACCCCTTCTTTTATAGGGGAATTATCTAAAGGAAGACACTCCCATCACCAACTATGGAAATGGTCAGATCACTGTTTTATTGTCAAGAAATTTTAAGGAGGCACACTATGCCGTACTTATCCCACAGGAAACAGCATTAGAAGAGGACCGTTTAACACGGCTTTTAGAACAAGACCATCAAATTTATTTAGACGAAATTCTTGAAGAAATGCTGAGGTCATCCACTTCCACGACTGGAGAAGGGTCATTACCTCAAAACAATTCAGATTCAGGGCGGCTTGAGGAATTAAATGCGTGGTATTCTCCAGGAGTCGGTGCTTCTTCATTTGTTCCTACTGCACGTGTTGATGTTGGTGCTAGTTCTGGTGGTATTGCTGGTCCTAGTGCTAGTACTGATGCTGGTGTTGTTGCCGGTGCCATTGCTAGTTCTAGTCTTTATTATGGTAGTCATCATCAACAATTTCCAAAGCACCATCACTTTGAAATGACTGAGATCAATCCTACTGCAATGGGAGCAAACACTTGGGCTTCTCCAGCGCTAGTGATGCATGAATATAATCAGGCAATTTTATGGCCTAAACCACCAACAGATTTTATAGACTACGTACAGGCATGGGAGGTAAACTTACTTGGCTCATTTGTTTCATAATTGACCAACATCATATGCTAATCCTATGATAATTTCAATATTTAATTTGAAGGTATATTCTTGTTCTGTATATGCACTTTAACTACATTATGTCAATTTATTTGTAACAAAATTGCTTCTCACTACGAGATGGAAGACTTGTTTGAAATTACTTAAGAAAACTAAACAATTTAAGAGATAAACCATAAATTATGTTTGCCTTTACATTTGTTTGGATAACAAGATCTGTGTAGACACTATAAACATTATTTATATATAATGTAACCTATCTTTAAACTGTTTTCTTTCCAATTGCATGATTTATTTTGATAGCTCGTTTACTTGTGAAGATTTCATCTTACGTTTATATATATCCTGTACCTTTTAAATGTAGTAGTTTTCAAACTCCTAGCATTGCATGTAGAATTAACCTACATGGATGGTTTAATTAAATACAAATAAAAAGAATTAGATCAATTGTGATTGTGATAAGATAACATTAATTCTTTCCAACCATATTAAGATAAATAAATATATATCAGACACATATATCTTAATAAATAGTAGTAATTGATTTTTTTAGGATATAGTAAATATTTGATTTAATATATATCATGCATACTTATATATTATCATCAGTGCTTTAGTAAATTTTTTCTATGAAACTTATTGTTAGTTTAGTAGTGGAGGAACAAGTTATGTGATACGTATTGTAAGCAGATATATTTTAGGTTTTGTTGTCTTGGATCTGTATTTGCTCTATTTATCAGAACTAGATATCTAATTAGGTAAAAGATAGAATACGTGGTTTCTAAACATAAATTATACATTACTTTAATGTTTTATTCAGTATTATTGCTTTATATGGTTTATAGAAATGTTTATACGATTAGTATATTCTCTTGTGTATCCAGGGATGTTTGGTTGGAAAAATTCACTCTGGTACATCCCTTAATCAAGCAAAGGTATGATATAATTGATTTATTATAGAAGAAATATTTCTTGGTTAGAAGGGGCTTCTATTTTTTATTTGAGCAACCTGTATTGTAACAATTATGAGAATTAAATACAAAGTAATTGAAATTGATCTTTCCTCCTTTTCTCCCGTGAAACAGGCCTTTAGGAGACTAACATCATCTGTCATGTAAGTGCATGCTCCATGGTCCAATCCCAAATTTTCTTAATGTCGTTGTGTTAATTACAAAAACAAACATTTCCCAAATGCTAAGGGGAAAAAATTAAAAAAAATTATTATATAAAAATGAAAAGATTATTTAAATCATTTAATAATTATTTTAATAATATATATTTAGTATTATTTAATTAAGGTCCTTACAATACTAGTTCAGAAAAACCTTTTGCTGGAATCATATTTCAGAATTTTCTCCACAAAAATCTAAAAGTTCCATTATTTTTTAAACTCACAATTAACTATTTTGTTGGTCATTGCAGTCTTTCACATCAGTGGTCAAACAGACTGAATATCGCCCTCTTCTTTTCCAAAACGGCTGTCACATATACCATGACGTAATTTTTTGGCATAATGTTATATATTGTTGTCTTTTTTAACTAACATTACCTTATACATATTTTAATAATTTTTAAATTTAGGATTAATGGTGGACCTATTGATTATTTGTTCTTTCAAGTAACTCAATTCGATAATCTTGAGCTGTACGAACATCTCATGAGTAACGATTTGGTGAGTCATATATATGAGAATTGATTATCTCATGTTATATATTAACATGAGAGAATCTTTTTTCTGTTATTGATTGAATGAATAATTTAGCTGCATTTTTTTTGGATTATAGGAATCATTTTAACGTTATATCTTTTTGCAGTGCGCAAAAATTGTTCTCCCTTTTCACACAATAATATTATCTGCAACTCATATCATGCACCAATACTTAGGATTAGTTTTCCCAGGGGTGAGTGTGATGTCAACATATTTTACATTATTATTTAATTTTTGTTAATTTCAAGTTGTCGTTTGATTGAACATTTTAGCTATTTCACTGTCACAGGATATGGTATTTGTTCAACGTCCCAATTAGTGAAAGCAAGTGCAAGTCATGAAGAAAAGGTTTCAAAGCGCTGCTGTAAGATAAAAGGGCATGAATACAAATTAGAAAATGACCAATCATACACATTTGAATACAAATGGTTCAACACATGGACCCTAAAAGTTTCTTCTTGCAACATAAATGTGAACAGGGGGAAAAGAAGCTCTTTGGCATGGAGGGTTGTTTGGTTTGCGGCCAAATGATCTGTTGAAGATATACTTTTGTAACTGCATAATATTTTATTTTTCAGTTTTTAAGATAGGATTTATTAAATAAGTTGATTTCCTATATTTTAGGAGTAATTCAGTTTTAATGGATTAGCCTAGTCAAATAAGTGATTCTTATCTTTAAGGAACAAGTTAGTTTTAATATTCTGTTTTGCTAATATCTTGTTATCTAATTAGTTTATCTTTTGCTATTTATTGTATCGCTGCTGAGAACAATTTGAATTAGAATAGAATAATTCTATTTCCTCTGCATACGTATTGTCTCTCTTCTCTCCTCTGCTGTTTTTTATAATTTTTTCCACAAAACCAACAATAGGTATCAGAGCCTTATTCTTACGAGATATGTACCATGGAAGGTGAAGCAAGTTTTTCCCGCATAACTCTTCCAATCTTTGATGGAGAGAATTATGATTCGTGGGAAGTGAAAATGCAATCCTACATGGAGTCTTTGGATGTATGGGATGCTGTGGAAGAGGATTATGAAATATATCCGCTGCCTGAAAATTCCACCATGGCCCAAATTAAAAATCACAAGGAAAGAAAGATGAAGAAGGCAAAGGCGAGATCATGTTTGTTCACTGGTGTTTCACAAATGATATTTATCAGAATCGTGACTCTTAAATCACCCAAAGCAATTTGGGATTATCTGAAAGAGGAATACGCTGGAGATGATAGAATACGAAGCATACAAGTGCTGAATTTAAGGAGGGAATTTGAGCTTCAAAGGATGCAAGAGTCAAAGACAATCAAAGAATACTCAAACAAATTGTTGGGTATTGCCAACAAGATAAAGTTGTTGGGAAGCGATTTTGCTGATTCGAGAATTGTAGAGAAAATTTTGGTAACGGTGCCGGAGAGGTATGAAGCATCTATAGCTTCATTGGAGAACACAAAGGATTTGTCGAAAATCACATTGGCAGAAGTGCTACATGCCCTGCAAGCTCAAGAGCAGCGAAGGTTGATGAGGCAAGATCGTGTTGTCGAAGGTGCTTTGCCCGCCAAACATAATGAAGTTGATGAAAGCAAAAAAGATTTTTTCAAGAAGAATCAACCAGCAAGCAACGAAAACAGTGCAAACAACCAAGGTAAGGATAAAAAGAAAAATTATCCACCTTGTCAGCATTGTGGCAAAAAAGGTCATGCACCTTTCAGATGTTGGAGGAGACCAGATGCAAAATGTAACAAGTGCAACCAGATAGGGCATGAAATGGTGATCTGCGCCAACAAAAATCACCATGATGAGGGAGCTCAGATTGCTAATCAAGAAGAGGAGGACCAACTGTTTGTGGCCACATGCTTCTTGAGTAGCGAATCAAGTGAAAGTTGGTTGATTGATAGTGGTTGTACGAACCACATGACATATGATAAGACTTTATTCAAAGATTTGAAGCCAACTAGTGTCTCAAAGGTTAGAATTGGAAATAGTGGCTATATTCCAGTAAAAGGAAAAGGAACTATTGCAATTTCAACGTGTTCAGGTACCAAATTAATATCAAATGTTCTTTATGTACCTAACATTGACCAAAACTTGCTGAGTGTAGGTCAGTTGATTAAAAAGGGATTTAAAGTGTCCTTTGAACATCAACATTGTTTTATCTATGACATTGTTGGCCGGGAAGTTCTAAAGGTTAAAATGAAAGGTAAAAGCTTCTCATTTGATCCAGCAGCGGAGGAGCATACAACCTATTTCACTCAAGTCGCACCCACGGAATTCAAGCATAAGAGACTTGGTCATTGTCATCTTGAAAGAATGCTAAACATGAAAAAAAGGAAATATGCAAAAGAAAATTTGAAGAAGTTTCAAATGGAGAAATGCAAATCTGCTAGCACACTAATGAATCAAAAGGAGAAGTTCGGAAAAGAAGAAGGTGTTGATAACATTGATGAAGGATATTATGAGAGCTTGATTGGATGTCTAATGTATCTCACTACAACAAGGCCAAACATTCTATTTGCTCAAAAGAACAAAACTGGAATTTTTGTTGACAATCAAGTAGCCATTGCTATTGCAAACAATCTCGTGTGTCATGGGAAGACTAAACATTTCAACATCAAGTTCTATTATTTGATAAAGATGCAACAAAGTGGTGAAGTGAACTTAATTTATTGTAAGTCTAAAGATCAACTGGCAGACATGTTTACAAAGTCACTACCTATCAACAAACTTGAACTCAAAGAATTGGAGTTTGCAGTTCCAAAAGCAAGGAGGAGTGTTGAAGATATACTTTTGTAACTGCATAATATTTTATTTTTCAGTTTTTAAGATAGGATTTATTAAATAAGTTAATTTCCTATATTTTAGGAGTAAGACAGTTTTAATGGATTAGCCTAGTCAAATAAGTGATTCTTATCTTTAAGGAGCAAGTTAGTTTTAATATTCTGTTTTACTAATATCTTGTTATCTAATTAGTTTATCTTTTGTTATTTATTGTATCGCTACTGAGAACAATTTGAATTAGAATAGAATAATTCTATTTCCTATGCATACGTATTGTCTCTCTTCTCTCCTCTGTTTTTTATAATTTCCTCCACATAACCAACATGATCATTGTGGATACATGTTTTATAGAAATGATATTCTGAATAGTGAAAGAGTTGTGGACATGTTTCAAATTAGATCTTTGGCATGCTTATCATGTTGGATGAAGAACTTCAATTTCTCTTTTTAAGACTGGTCCATACTTCTGTTAGGTGATATTTTTTGGATGTCATTTATAAGTTAGGAATGCAAACTACTTTTAGGTGATACAAATTTGTTTTTTGATGGACAGATTCTTGTGTAAAACCTAAGTAATGGCTTCAGCTGGCTGCCAATTAGTACTGATAAAGGTATATAGGTACGTGTAGGGATAATGGAATTGACATGTCATTATGCATATGGGTTGTGGTACCCCTTGTACCCAATGTTAATATATATAGTTTTGTTGACCAAAAAAAGAAGAAAGAGACCAATCATGAGATCATGCATGCTGCAACTTCAATGGTTCTTTCCTAGGCTGCCTTTTGCATTTGATGCAATGAAAATGAAACACATTAACCAAATAGGCATTCATTAAATTGATGCTGAGGAAAATGAGCACACCATTTGGCCCCTTCAAATATTTCACGATCTTGAACAAGTTTCTTAATTCAATGAAAAAGACGAAAATATCACTAAGGGCTCCAGTTTGTACTTTTGATGGAAATTGTCATTGGTAAGAAGATAGGGAGAGAAAAGTGAGAGAGGTTGTAGAGTACAAGAGTGGGGCAAAGGAAGAAAATGGTCAACACTTGATGCTATAACAAGCAGTAGCGGAG
Source organism: Glycine max (assembly GCF_000004515.6). Lineage (NCBI taxonomy): Eukaryota > Viridiplantae > Streptophyta > Magnoliopsida > Fabales > Fabaceae > Glycine > Glycine max. Next base: position 13,363,723 of record NC_016088.4, on the reverse strand, counting down.
CCTGACCAAAAAAGTGGAGAGGCCAAAATAATTAAGACTATATAATATATAAATTGAATATAATAATTTTAACAATATCATTTTTATAGGTGATTTTAAGCATTTTTTGTTTGATTTCAGTTCTCTTTATTGGCTTTGTCCTTTGCTGTTAATTTAGGCCATGTTTGGATTAAAGTTTTAAAAATACTTTCGTGAAAAAATTGTTGCTTTGAAAATATTTTTTTTTTTAAGTTTCCTCAACTTTAATGCAACCATGCACTCAAGCAAATGGGTTGTTATTATATTATGGCTTTTTGTTATTTTGTATGCTAACATTGTAGTTAGTTTCAAGACAGAACAAAAGGTAGAATCCGAAGATGCCTCCGAGGATTGCACTAGTGATGATCAGAATGTAATATTCCCATTTCTAAGAAGCATCTCTTGCCATCTTGTCGATGTTTCAGTCTTCATTTGTTCAGAGAACAGTTTCAGTATCAGGATCTATATATGTTTAATGCTTTGGGCTTGCTGATTTGGATATCTTACACTGACCCAAATTTTAGTATAAACTTGTGATTGAATCTTCAATCTACTCACCAAAAAATGAAATCTTCGTCATTTCTCTCGCTCAACTAAATTTTTATTTATATTTACAACCACAAAATAAATTGGACTAGCATAAATTCCCGAAGAAGCCCAAAATTGGATTTCCCAAGGATATGACATAGATCCCCCCATCAAGATAGAAGGGAAAAGTATGTTTTAAGTTTCTGTATTTTCATATTGACAAATTTATTGTCTCAAACTCATTAAAAAACATGTGGATCTAGTCCCTCCTTTCTAAGAATTTTACTACTAAAAAAAAATGTTTCCACGACAGCGGATCAACAACGGTTATGCAAAAATCGTCTTAAGAAAGGACAGTTGCATTTTTATAAATAATTGTAACTTTTCAAAGATGATTTTAACAAATCCGCCTTTAAAAATACATTACTACATTAGTTTCTTTAAGAACCATCTTTGAAAACACATCTCACTTCTTCAAAAGGCATGCCTCTCTCTCACTCGTGCCCTCTCACATTCTTTAAGAATCGTTCTCACTTCCGAGCCAACACAAACCCTATCACTATTCCACAATAATCTGAACCGCATCCTCACAATGGAAGAGGCCGTCACCCTGGGCAAGCCCTAGAAAAAGGAGCAAGAAGAGGTTCTCCACTCCAAACCCTCCGTCCTCGCCCTCATCGACGACCTTGATAAGCTCTGGCAACCTCTTGCCACTACTCTCTCCAAAGAGCATAAAATCAATGACACGTCTTCTCGAAACCCTTGCCACGAGACCAAGACCTAGACCAAAAAGGAAACCCTAGTTGAGAGCTCTAACTACTCTCTTCACTAAATCAACGGCCAAAGCAAGCACAACCTCAACAGTCTTAGCGGCACTGTCATGAGCTGAGTTGATGACGCCGAGTCGTAGTGCCTCCTTGGCAGAGAGCTTAGTTGCTTTCAGGACAAGGTGGCATCGAGCCACAGGCGAGTCGACTTTGGCTTCAAGGAGAGCCATGTATCATGCGAGAACAACAGGGTTGATATCGAGCTTGTTCATGCAGAGGAATCCCCTGTTGTTGCGCATAAGAACCTGGTCATGGGCAAGGGCGATGGCAACACTACTAAAAAAACTCTTTTCTACAACGCTGTATCTACGACGGTCGTTAAATAATCGTCTTCGTTTGTATAACGGTGGCAATTTTGTAAATATTGTGAATATTTCAAAAACGTTTGTAGATAAACCGTCTTTGAATGTGGGCAATTTTAATTTTATATATCCGTCGCGTCCCGTCCTCTCCTTTTCACAAACCTCGCGTCCGTTCCTCTTCTTCTCACTTGCTCAGTTTTCTCTTTCTTCTTCTCTCCTCTTCCCTTTTCCCTCTCTCCACCTTCTCCCCGACGCCACCACCACCCCCAACTCCACATTCCTCCTCTGTCCCCATTCTCCTCTCCTCCACTGGAACCGTAAAAACCCTAACCCCCAAAAAGTCCAAACCCCCCATCGCCTGGGCTTCTCGATGGCTGCCATCGGCTTTTGCAACTTCAACCTCATCCTCAAACTTGAGAACCACGTGAACTACACCATCATCGATGTCCTCAACAGTGACTGTCGCCTCGACCAAGCCCTCGTCCACGACAAGCGCTAGTCCAACTTTCAGAGCAATGAAGTGACTCTGCGAAAGTTATTGTGAAAGTGGTATCTGATGAGGTTAATTCTTTTCCTTGTTAAACCATTTGTCATTTTGTCATAACTAATTATATGTGCAATAACATTTTTATCCTTACCCTTGTAGGACTCCCATAAGCATTTGTCAAACTCGATTGGACTGGCTAAAAGGGGTGCTAGTCGATGAATACGACTAACTTTTGTGTATAAAACCTATGTAAATTGTATCAAACTTCCCCAGTTTATGGTTATTTTGTAGTGTTATAAGTACTTTCTGTTAAGTATAGGCAATAAATACTTAGTACTTCCATTTTGTGTGTTTAATAATCATTTTCTCTCAATTTCAGGTTAATTAGGCGACTTTGAAAAGTGCTATTTTTCACCTTCTCGCTAAGCCAATCTATTGGCTTAGCGAACGTCCGCTAAGTGAAACACTCTTTGGCTAAGCACGAGGAATAATCTGGAAGAAAATGAGTTGTACAAGTTCGCTGAGCGCACCACTTCATCTCACTAAGCGCACCACTTCAGTCCATCCACTGAGCGAGAAGAGCATGCGCGCTAAGCGATTCAAAGTTGCACTAAGCGCACGAGCACGAACGAAGCCACCTATTTAAGCCTGAAATCAGATTTAGAGAAGGGAGATTGGGCTGAGAGCTGAAGCTTTGCATGTCTAGTGATTCTAGAGAGAGAAAGGTCCAAGTTCCAGAGAGTTTTGAGAGATTTTGTTGTGTAACGATCTGCAGAGATCAGAGCTTGAAGAGGAAGTTGTTTTGAGAGCTTGAAATGAGTTTGTGAGTGATTGTGAAATCCTAGAGGTGAAGGAAACATCCTCACCACTTGTATTTTTGCAATCTTTCATCTTGTTCTTCTCTTTGTTGTAAAGAAGGCTTCCTGGTTAGGGAAAGCTAAAATCATCTGTTGGATCTTCCCTGTAGGTACTTGATGTAAATATCTTTCTATCTATTTAATGATGTTTTGTGTGTTCTCTGTGCTATCAGCTTTTCATTCTAGTATGCCTTTACCTTGATCACGTAGATGCATGCTTTGTTAGGGTCATTCAACAGTGGAAACTGGTCTGATTCTGATGACCCTTATAGGACAGGGCTAAGTTGTTGTACTATCACGAGGAATCAGGGTGCGATAATTTAGTTGTAGTATGTTTGTCTTAATGCAGTCCTGGTTAAGTTTAGTCCAACAAGAGGAATCTGAGGACGATGCTTGATCAGGATTAGGCTAAACTATCATAAGGAATCGGGGTTTAGCATCTCAGGAGACACCATAGGAACACATGAGCATTGTTAGATAGAAAATATCCATTTAGCATCAGGCACCTATTAGGAAGACCAATGCGTTTTCTACTTGTTTTTACACATCATTTTCTCTCGCGTGATTTTCCTTTTTGCGTAGATAGTTTACATACCTGTTCATATTTACACTTAGATTTTCACACTAGACACCTATTCACTAAAATAGCTTACCAAGTAACACAAGTTCCCCAAGAGTTCGATACTCGGTTCTTACCGTTTTATACTACTTGTGCGATCCGGTGCACTTGCCAGAAGTCAACAAGTTTTTGGTGCCATTGCCGGGAATTTTTTTTTTTTATTTGGAGAGTTAGTTCAGTCTTAGGTATTTATTCTTTATCCTTTTATTACTTGAGAATACTTGTTTTTGTTTATGTTTGTTTTCCTCTTGACTTGGTGACTGTTGCTCTTGTTAGTGCTAGGTATGCATAGTAAATCTTCTGCAGATGATTTAGTTCCATGAGATTTGGAGATTCAAGCTAATTATAGGAGGAAACACATAGATCGAAGAAGAAAGAACTCCGAATCTTGAAATGAATGTCTTGACAGCACATGATCAAGGGTGGGAACAGGAGTTAAGTCCTTACAATCAATATGAAGAAGAAAGAACTCCTAATCTTGAAAGTGTGTCTGAGGAATTCATGGTATACCATGCTAGCTCAAAAGCCAATCAAAATTCAAAGAAAAATCATGAAATTCATTTTGGCAAGAGCTACTCAATAGAAAACTTTCAAGGGGGACCAGAGTTACAACCTTACTATCAAAATGAAGCAGAAAGAGGTTCCAATCTAGATAAATTGTTGATGCAATTCAAGGAAACAACTAAATCAACTCAACGAGCACTCCAAAGTGTAGAAATCCAGGTTGGTGAGCTGGCAGAAGAAGTGACTCAATTTATGTCCAGACGAGAAAAATACTTTGAAGAGGTTGAAGCTCAAAAGGAAAGCCTTGTAAAAGAGCATGAGTCAAGAGAAAAAGATAAGGAACAAGCACAACAACAATGGGAGAAGTACTCAACAGTAGAAAACCATCAAGAAAGTATTCTCCAAATCAATAACCATCCTCATCAACAAATTGACAAGAAAAGAAGGAAAGGAGAGCATGAGGAAACCTTAAGTGCCATTCTTTCTTTAATCATTAACACTTCTCTTGAAATGATTTGGAATGTACTTCCTGACTACATGAAGTTCATGGAATTTCTAGCTAAAAAGAGAAACTGCAAGGAAGATGTGTTTTATGTGACTTTCATGCCACCTTGAAGGTATTAAGCTATGCGTCAAGCTAATGACGTTAAAGAAGTGCTTCTTGGGAGGCAACCCAATTTTAATTTCTGCTATCTTTGTTTTGCATGCATATATCATGTGGAACTTGTTTTTTAATTTGTACATTGGAGTATATTAGCTTATCCTTGAATGTTAGATATAAGGGTTTCAATTTGTTGAGGAAGGGACTGAAAAATAACTTAGAAAACATTTTCTGAAAAATAGTTCTTTTGCTAAGCGCAAGCCTCGCGCTAAGCGCATCTTTGTTCATGCGCTAAGCCGCGAGTCTCAAGCGCTTAGTGCCCAACCCTTGCATCTGAGGCTGATTTGGTCCGCTGAGCTGGCCAAGGTTGAGCTAAGCCAACTTCAATTCGATCTGGATTTGGCTAAGCGATAGCCTAACTGCTAAGCTACAGATTATCTTTGGCTAAGCGCCAGTCGTTTTCGCCAAGCTCAGTTCTTTGCGGCCAGAACTAGGGTTCATGAAGCTAAGCGCCAGTCATGGCGGCTAAGCTGAATTCCTTATGGCACTGTGAGCGCTAAGCGAGTCCTTATCAGCTAAGCGCATACTTCTCTATACTTAAGATGCATCATTTTAGCTAAGCGGGCCTAGAGCCCGGCTTAGCGAGAGTTGCAGCTTTTCTGATCGGTAGACCTCGCTAAGCGGACTTATCCACGCGCTAAGCCAAGCCTGTGTGCTAAAAAAAAACCTGAATTTCAAAGTTTCACTAAGCGCATGGTGCTGCTAAGCGATTATCTTCGAAAAACCAAACGTCACTTTGAGAAAGCAAAACGGCTAATGTGAGTGTAATGGCAGTTACACTCACATTTGTTGGAAACTGCTAAACTGTCAATCTTTAGGGTTTTTCATAATTTTAGATTAGGTAAAAATTAGGACTTTTTATATGATTGTGATGTGTAGATATTTTCAATTGTCTTGCATGTTTGATAATGCCTTTTAGAGGCTTAAAAAGACAAAGAAATGAACTGCATTTTCTGTGTTTTTTCTAGAAAACGCGATGATCTCGCTAAGCGAGCATGCTGCGCTAAGCGAGTCCATCAATATTCAGTGAAAATATGCGTTTTCCAGACGAACTCGCTAAGTGCACCTACCGCGCTAAGCGAGTTCATGTTGTGAGGATGAACACACATCCTCCTGTTTAGATACTTGTGGCTAAGGGAGGCTGAATCGCTAAGCCAAGGTAACTTAGAAAATTTTGTGTTGAAAGCCTTGCGCTTAGCCGAGTCTACCTGAGCTAAGCGCATTTCGTCATAGCAACTATTGGGCTAAGCGAGCTTGGCTCCAGCTAAGCCGATATGTTATGTTTCTGAGGGCACGCTGAGCGAGTTGTATCTCGCTAAGCGCATATTGTTAATTTCAGCCTTTATTTCTGTTATTAAACTTGAACAATTTTGGTCTAAGGAATTTTGAGTTCTTTTAGTTACAGATGGCATCAAGAAAAAAAGCTAGAACGGAGGACATCCCTTCATCATCCACTCCAGCTCCTCCGTTAGTAACCGTAGGACAGGATGTCCAAAGCTCATAAACTTTAGTCCCTATGCTACAAAGCTTATTCTGAGGACAGTTTATTAACATGCACAACCTGCAAGAGTTGGCTCATAATAGACCAATCATACCTATGGAGCATTTTCTTGAGCAAGTAGCCTGGCCTGAAGCTCAACTTCCATTGGTGAGACCCAATGGGGCTACTGCGCTTGAGCCCACACTTGTGTAGGTTGATCCAGAGCCAGCTGACCCATAATCTCCAATGGTGAATCCACCGTCTTCTTCTGAGCGTGAAGTAGTTCCCCCATCTCCACCTCTGATTGTCATCTCCGATGCATCATCAGATGAAGCGACTGCCCCTCCTGATTCACCAGCTAGAGAAACAGCTGACCCTCCTGCTTCCCCAGTTGGAGGAATTGCCGATCTTTCTGATTCGTCATCTGGAGAAGCTGTTGCTCTCACTGATTCCCCAGTTTAGACATTGTTGACATTGTTGATTCCTGATGACAATTTTTTCTTTTTGGTTTATTATTATTTTAATTATGGTTTTAATACAGTATTTCCTTTATGTTTATATACACTGCTAGTTTTATTTTTGGATAGTTGGTTTGCTTATTCTGAAGCATATGGAACAGTTTGACTTGATTTTGATGACATGGCAGTAAAACACTTTTATCTTTTTGTGAAAATTGGTGTATGGTTTGATTTTGGATTGAATGCATGATTGTGATGGAGTTTGTGTTCCTTTTCATGAGTTTGAACAAGTATGCATGCTAGACAAAGAAAGAACAAGAATGTGAACTTGCAATTAGAATTGTTAGTTAGTAGACAGATTGATTGAGAAAGAAAAGCTTGAACCAAAATCGGTGAGAGTGTGATCTTACACTGTGAGTGAACGACTAGCTGTGAGTAATAATCTTTGCATGAATCTCTGAATTTTAGAATGAAATGTATAAATGAGGACATGATGATGGCCATGATTGTACATACACAAGCCTTTTGACCAAAAAGCTTACCTTGAATTATAATTGTATCCTTTGCACCCTTTATGAGCTGAATGATTTTGTCAATATTTGAACCCTGAACTTAAATAATTATCTCCAGATACCTTGTTTAGATTCTAGGAGAGCATATGGTTCAAGGCAAATTTACCCCAAATTTGGGGGAGTGGGACTAATTGGGATGCAAAGAAAGAGATAAAGCATCAGCACACACAACACATAAGTTGTGTGTTAAAAAAAAAGAAGAAAGAAGAGAAAAAAAAAGAAAGCAAAAAAAGGAAAAGTGTGCTGATGTAATAAGGTCAAAAGCAAATGAAAGTAAAAAGCTAGTGAGCAAGCCAATTGTATTAAAAAGACCATTGGGATAAGTCTAGGATTTGTGCTCTTTTAGAATCTAAATCTTTAAATCCTAGAAAAACCAATGAATTTTTGTAGCCAAGCCTCACTACAAGCCTAGGAAAGTCCTTATGATTCTGTTTATACATTTTTTACTTTACGGCATGAGATGAAGTGCAAAGATTGGACCTCTTGCTAGTTGTTATTAATGAATAGCTTAAACACTTGTGCTTGATTGAAACAGTAGCCGTGAGACTGTGGTTTAAGCTACTTTCCTTGATATATGTCTTATGATTAACTTCATCTAATGGTACAGCTCACATTTTATTCTTCTCTTTGAATAGCTGCATATTTTGTGAAAGACAAGCAATAAGTACATAATGCTTCATTTTTCTTATCATGCAATCAGTAATTTTTGCTACATACACCTTTGTACATGATAACTGCATGTTATTATCACTTGAGGACAAGTGAGCTATTCTCTTTTTGCTTGAGGACAAGGGAGTTTTTGCTACATACACCTTTGTACTTAATAACTGCATGTTATTCTCTTTTTGCTACATACACCTTTGTACATGATAACTACATGACTAACTTTTGTGTATAAAACCTATGTAAATTGTATCAAACTTCCCCAGTTTATGGTTATTCTGTAGTGTTATAAGTATTTTCTGTTAAGTATAGGTAATAAATACTTAGTACTTCATTTTGTGTGTTTAATAATCATTTTCTCTCAATTTCAGGTTAATTAGGCGACTTTGAAAAGTGCTATTTTTCACCTTCTCGCTAAGCCAATCTGCTGGCTTAGCGAGTGTCAGCTAAGCGTAACACTCTTTGGCTAAGCGCGAGGAATAATCTGGAAGAAGATGAGCTCTATAGGTTCGCTGAGTGCACCGCTTCATCTCACTAAGCGCACCGCTTCAGTCCATCCGTTGAGCGAGAAGAGCACGCGCTAAGCCGAAATTCACTAATGTGCGCTAAGCGGTTCAAAGTTGTGCTAAGCCCACGAGCACGAACGAAGCCACCTATTTAAGCCTGAAATCAGATTTAGAGAAGGGAGTTTGGGCTGAGAGCTGAAGCTTTGCATGTCTAGTGATTCGAGAGAGAGAAAGGTCCAAGTTCCAGAGAGTTTTGAGAGATTTTGCTGTGTGAAGATCTGCAAAGACCAGAGCTTGAAGAGGAAGCTGTTTTGACAGCTTGAGATGAGTTTATGAGTGATTGTGAGATCCTAGAGGTGAAGGAGACATCCTCACCACTTGTATTTTTGCAATCTTTCATCTTGTTCTTCTCTTTGTTGTAAAGGAGGCTTCCTGGTTATGGAAAGCTAAAATCCTCTGTTGGATCTTCCCTGTAGGTACTTGATGTAAATATCTTTCTATCTATTTAATGATGTTTTGTGTGTTCTCTGTGCTATCAGCTTTTCATTCTAGTATGCCTTTACCTTGATCACGTAGATGCATGCTTTGTTAGGGTCATTCAACAGTGGAAACTGGTCTGATTCTGAGGATGATGCTTGATCAGGATTAGGCTAAACTATCATGAGGAATCGGGGTTTAGCATCTCAGGAGACACTATAGGAACACATGAGCATTGTTAGATAGAAAATATCCTTTTAGCATCAGGCACCTATTAGGAAGACCAATGCATTTTCTACTTGTTTTTACACATCATTTCTCTCGTGGTATTTTCCTTTTTGCGTAGATAGTTTACATACCTATTCATATTCACACTTAGATTTTTACCCCAGACACCTATTCACTGAAATAGCTTACTAGGTAACACAAGTTCCTCGAGAGTTCAATACTCGGTTCTTACCGTTTTATACTACTTGTGCGATCTGGTGCACTTGCCGGAAGCGAACAAGGGGCACTGTAGAAGGTGTAGTTGATCCCCTGGGAGAATTGGTGATGAACTTATTTGATGTTTACCAAAAGCCAGTCGAGTTAACATGGGACGGGGCGAAGTTTGGGATACCAAATTCAAAAAATGGGTTTTTCATCACACTTGCAGATGTTACTGAAATCATTTTACGGGACAAATGTTTAAACATATCTATACTAAAACTATGTATGATGTAAGTAAATTAGATATATATCCTTATCTTAGTCATAATTAATTGTACTTACAACATTTGGTTAACAATATTCTTTATCTTGCTTCAAAAAGGTTTCTGAATGATTGAAGTAGAAGCATAGGCTTTGCCCCTGTTTATGGTTTCCTTGAGCCGCAGTCTATACACAACACAAAGGACAGGCGTGGAGAATATGAACAATACATAGAAATGTGGGTCAAGGAATCACATCGAGAAGTGTACTTGGACCTTACTTGAATCAGTAAGTAAATTCATGTCGTGGTTGTCAAAAAATTTGCAATATGTTACTCTGTTAATGTGATTTGGTTCACTTCAGGGCACATTGGCAACTTCTTCTGTTGTGTCCACGAGAGAATACTGTAGTTTGGTTTTGTTCATTACAGAAAAGGCTTGATGTTCACATCAAGGCTGCAATTAACAGGTAATTCGCAAGGTTAACAAAAATTTCGGTTTACGAGTTGTTTTGTAGCAACAAAGTGTTGTATATGTTATAAACATTTTTGTTATTTTCGAAATTAGTGCAATGAAGAAAATATTCACTACTCTGGAAGACAAGGCGGAAGGCCCTGCACCTCAATGGAATGAACCAAAGGTATGTTACTCTGTTAATGAATACCTCTTTGAAATTTGGGATACCATGTCTAACAAAATATGAGGCACCTTAATTGGGTATTTTCATATTTCATGTAGAGTCATGTTCAACCCGGAGCCTATGAGTGTGGATACTATGTGATGCATTGGATGTGGTGTATAGTCAGCAGCGGTTCGAAGAATGAATAGGATCAGGTAAGCATACTATCAAAATAAGTAATCAGTTAGTTGGTATGAAATCCTATCTCAATGGTTGATGTACAAAACTAATTTAATATATAACATTTTGTAGTGGTTTTGTGATGGAATACCATTAGACAAGGAGACCATGACGACATTATGAAAGAAATGGGCAGCCTATTTTCTACAACTTTGAAAGATGGATGTTAGAAAAACTTAGATGAGATAGGAACATTGTTATTTGGAACTTAATATTTTCATTGTTTATGTTTCGTGAATAATTATGGTGATGACATTTAATTCAGCATTATTATATAAGTCTTTCTTAATATTTTCTTTACCTTAGTCATTGTGTTATGTTTTTGGGTTGCAATTTGTACTTATCCCTATAGGATAAATGTTTTTCTTGTGGCACACTGTTTTAGTGCAGCTCAGCGGTATCCACATTATGGTACTTCGTTTCTGTTGGATCGAGTGGCCTCAGAATAATTAAGAAGGGGGGTTGAATTAATTATTCCTAAACCTTTACCAATTAAAAATTTACTCTTCTAAGGTTTTTACTATGTTATTAAGAGAATAAGGAGTAGAAGAGAAACTTAACAGAAAGTAAAAGCGGAAATTAAATGCACAGCGGAAAGTAAAAGAGTAGGGAAGAAGGAAACAAACACACAAGAGTTTTTATACTGGTTCGGCAACAACCCGTGCCTACATCCAGTCCCCAAGTGACCTGGGGTCCTTGAGATTTCTTTCAACCTTGTAAAAATCCTTTTACAAGCAAAGATCCACAAGGGATGTACCTTCCCTTGTTCTCTTTGAAACCCTAGTGGATGTACCCTCCACTAGAACTGATCCACAAAAGATGTACCCTCTCTTGTTCTCAGTCAAACCCAAGTAGATGTACCCTCTACTTGTACCACAAAGGATGTACCCTCTAATGTGTTAAGACAAAGATCTCAGGCGGTTAAACCTTTGATACTTTGTGAATGGGGATACAAAAGAATTCTCAGGCGGTTAGTCCTTTGAACACTTTTGTATTAGGGAAAGGGAAGAATCAAAAGAATTCTCAGACTGTGTCGTTTTGAATTCTTTGACAAGGGAGAAGGGAGACACAAAAAAATTCAGGCGGTTAGTCCTTTGTTCTTTTGGAAAAGGGAGAACAGAGACACAAAAAGAATTCAGGCGGTTAGTCCTTGGCGAATTCTTTTTGGCAAAGGGAGAAGGGAATGAAAAAGATGAATAGCACAAGTTTTTGAACAAAGAACTTTTCTTGAAAGAGAAAGTTTTGAACAAAAACTTTTAGAAAGATAAAGAGAAGATGAAATAGAACAACTGTTGAAAGAGATGAAAGAAAATATTGAAAGAAATGATTGAGATGAATTGATAGAAAGATTACTTAGAAAGATTGATTGAAAATATAAACCAAAGCCTTGCTTTTATAGACTCTTCATGTCTGGTCAAGAGAACCATTTTGAAGAGTTATAACTTTAAGAAAAACTTAAAACCAATTTGAAAAAGTCAAAAACCATTTGAAGAGTTACATCTTTTGATTTATTCATAAACAACCACTAGTAATCGATTACCAAATCAGTGTAATCAATTACACAAAGCTTTTAGTGAAAGGATGTGACTCTTCACATTTGAATTTGAATTTCAACGTTCAAAGGCACTGGTAATCGATTACCAAAACATTGTAATCGATTACAACTTTTTTGAAATCAATTGGAACGTTGTAAATTCATTTGAAAACTTTTTCAAATCCATTTTGCTACTGGTAATCGATTACAACAATCTGGTAATCGATTACCAGAGAGTAAAAACTCTTTGGTAAACATGTTTTGAGAAAAATCCATGTGCTACTCAGTTTTTGAAAAAAGCTTTTCATACTTATCTTGATTAAGTCTTCTCTTGATTCTTGAATCTTGAGTCTTGAATCTTGTTCTTGATTATTCTTGATTCTTGATTTTTGAAAACTTGAAACTTGAAACTTCTCTTGAATCTTTCTCTCGATTCTTGAATTCTTTGGCATCATCAAAATAACCTTTGAAGGCATTGTTTCCACACTTTCACAGAATGTGTAATTAAGAAGAATGAAAATAAGGTACATATACTGGGCTGCCACCACACACATTTAGGTGGATGTATCTTTTTTTCAGGTCAGCTCCATCTACGGGGCCTTGGTTCTTCGATGTTCTGTTATTTCAGGGCACCACAAAATGACCATCCTCATTGACCAATTAACCAGGCCTTGATGTGATTTTGTTTTATTTTTATTTTGGTTTTGTATTGTTATAGCATGATAAGCACTAACGTGACATTGCATGTGGTTAGAGTTAGAAGTTGAAGGCAACAATGTGCATGCTGAAGAAACCAATGAGGTTGTATTGGATGCTTGATTTCCATTACCAAAGGATGGATTTATGGCCCTACAAATCTATTAATTTGCCAACTCCTTCAGGTTTAAATCCCATTTCATATTTGTGCCTTCCTAGTTCTTTTCGAATTTGAAGTCATGTTTATTTATAAAAATATGTTTAAAAGAGTGATATAATTTACTGCAATGAGACAAGGATACTTTGATATGACTTCCTTACAACTACAACTTCTACTGACTTTATCTTCGGTGATATCATTATGTCTTGGTTGCTTGGTTGCTTAATTTTGTTTTGTTTGCAGAAACAACAGACAAAATTTAGCAAATTTGGCCACCTTTGCCTATGATCCTTAATTACAACTACAACTTATTGCGTCAGGTATGGACCGTTCAGTTTTCTTTCCAGAAAACCTGCACAAGATTAAGTACAATGTACTTGCATAATATTGCAGGTTAATGTTATGGAACTTTTCGTTGACTGATTAACTGAACCCAATGAAAAGATTGTAGAATTTGGTATATGAGGGATCTGCAATTCTTGTGTTGGTAATTGTAGTGACTTTATCTTCGGTGATATCATTATTTCTTGCGTAATCGTCTATGTTATTTTGACTAGATCCGGCCAAATTTGGAGGGAAAGAGTTTTTGAAAAAATAAAGTGATTACAATTTCAAAAAATGGCTGAATCAAACATGTTGAATAATGAAACTTTTGGCTTTTCTTATGAGTGTCAATATTGGTTATGGGACATTTAATATCTTAGAAGATAATCCTTTATTAAATGTTTCTAATTATTTGAAGGGCATATTTTTAGCACAAAAAATACTTCACTTTTCTTATAGTTTTCTATTTTTGCTTCTTTAGCCAGTTTGAAATTTTGATTTCTTTCTGTCCTGGAGTTTAAGAAAGTTTGATATGCTTGTTTATGGATTGTTGTTTTGGGTCTGAACATGGATAGAACTAATTACTGAAACCTTCCTTCCCTTGTTTTATCATGTTATTTAATAGAACAGGAAATTTCTAATTTTATGATATGGAATATGTGTTATGCATTAATTTGAACGACTTTAGGAAGCACTGAAGAGGAATGTTTTGGAACTATTAACTTCCAAGGGGAGTAAAACTGAACTTCTACTTGGATATAGGTGTGAGCAGTTTCTACTTTGTTACAAGTCATTAAATTTTATTGACTTCACTTTTCTGCTTTATATTCGGTTAAACTTTGTTGTCCTCAGGAAGCCAGCTGTAATAATGATGGTTGGTGTTAATGGTGAAGGGAAGACTACATCTTTGGGTAAGAAAAAGACTTAAGGTGCTGATTCCATTCTTTGGTGAGCAATGAAATATTAAGACTGCAAATAGTTTTTTATTTTCATTATGTTCCAGGAAAGATTTATTTTTTTAGATTTAATGAATAAACTAAAATGCCACCAAAACTATTATCAGTATGGAAATTATGAAAAAAATAAAAAATATAGTATAGATCACCAAAACTATTATCAGTATTATTCATGCATTATAAATTCTTAAACTATATTTTTGATGGAACCGTTCTTGCCTCTTCCAATAAGCAATGAAATTGTTTTTTGGCAGTTTAGATATCCAAAACCCTGCAAACTTTATCAGCTTTTATTTGCAGGAAAGCTGGCCTATAGATTGAAGAATGAAGGGGCTAAGGTTAGATTGCATTATTCGAGTGTTGCTATGGTTCATGATTTTGATCTCCATTGTGAAGTAATTGTTGGTCTACAGGAAGTCCCATTTAACTGAAGCTTCAATTGGTGTAGAAATGTATATAGTTAAACCTGCTGGGTTGCCCATCTCTGAATTTTAAGGCTTGTATTACGGTGTCTTGGGGAAAATAAGCAAGTTTGAGGTATTCAGTATTTCAGTTAAATATCACAAAGAATGGCTTCCATTTTATGAAGTAGCTTTTAGCCCTTCTTTCCTTCTGTCACATATTTATGCTTCACATTTTAGGATATAAATTTTGTGCTTGTCTTCTGTTCTCATTTTTTAAAATGTACCAGATATTGATGGCAGCTGGTGATACATTTAGAGCAGCTACTAGTGATCAGTTGGAAATATGGGGCGAAAGGACTGTGTGTGAGATTGTTGTGGCTGAATAAGAGAAAGTGAAAGCATCATCAGGTACAAATGGAATTAGACAAATGGAATTAGATTTTCCTCTTGCATCTGTTGTTTATCACTGAGGGCGAGCCCTGGTGCAGCGGTAAAGTTGTGCCTTGGTGACTTGTTGGTCATGGGTTCGAATCCGGAAACAGCCTCTTTGCATATGCAAGGGTAAGGCTGCGTACAACATCCCTCCCCCATACCTTCGCATAGCGAAGAGCCTCCGGGCAATGGGGTACGAAGTTTTTTTATCTGTTGTTTATCACTTTCGAATTTTATAACATCTTTAATTCGATTATTTGTTGTTGTTGTGGATACTAAATTTTGTACCTAGTATATTACTTGCATTGCTTTCATAAGGTGTAAAAAAGGGAAAAGAGCTAGGTTTTGATATTGTATTATGTGATACATCTGTGCGTAAGTACAAAAATTTTTCCCTACCTGTTTTCTGTTTGAATCAGCTACCCAAATATATTAGCATTGGGTTTCATGTTATGTTCTTAGGTTGACACACTAATTACAGGCTAATGGAAGAGTTCATTTCCTGTAAAAGGCCTGTTGCTAAAGTCGTTCCTGGTGTACCTAATGTAAGCCCAAGTTTTTTACTCTTTTTCCTCTTAACTTACTCATGTTGCAGCTGGTAAATGTTCGGGAATTGCTGAGCACTAGATCATAATCCATACCATTCTTGTTTGTGTATCCACCACCAATTTAATTAATGGCTTAAAAATGTTTTTTTGTTGTTATCTTTTTAATTTTCTAACAATCTTCTAAGGATCAAGCTTTTTGACTTCTAGGTGGAAATTGATGGATCATTATAATGTCGATGGTAGCTTTTGTATGTTTTTGTCCAGATGGTGTCCATTGATTTATATGAATACACCTACCTTCTTCTCTGTTAACAGCGTTGTTACTGTATTTAGGGACTTTCTTACTTGGTTGTAGGTTTTCATGTGTCGTGAATTTTTCGGTGAGTGGTTTCATGGTCATAGAAATGAGAGAATCTGCTTCGAGCTAAAACATTGTTAGTGAAGACTAGAACAAGAAATGAACAAGTCTAAGTGTTTTTAAAATAAATGAAAGGGGTGGGGACGCATATTGTTAGTCTTTTGATGAATCAGTCCACATGTGCAGAAGAAAGAGCAGTGTTTGCTTTCCATTTATCTTTTGTTCAAGTCACTTCCTATTCTTAATGTCTGATAAAATTTATTTTAAATTCTTTTATTTTATCTTTTCCATCTATGAGCTAATAATTTTTTAGTTGCATGACAGAAATTTATTGAGTTTCCATTTAGTGAACTACATCTATGTCGTTTCACTCATTTGTTTCCTTCACTTTAGAGTTTGTACATCTTGATGTTTGACAGGGTTCAAGCTGTTGTAGCAAATTTTAGTACAATAGATTGGACTATATTCTGTTACTGTATATGAAATTAAGAATTATGATTATTTTCATCATCTTCATCTTTTTGTAGCATGTTTTTTAGTATCTTCTAATATAACTACTGTGTATTAGTTAGGTTGTACCTATTTATTTGTCCTTAGTTCTCTCTGTAGTTTAGTAATGATGTGGAGGAGCTTGTGAAAGAAAAATGTTTTTCCCTGAACATGTTTTTCAGTTCTCTTTCTCTCTCATACACACATATGGTCATGTGCACACACACATACATCTAAAAGATAGAATGGGGGTGTTGATTATGCTTGCAGGAGATTCTACTGGTTCTGGATGGGACTACTGGTTTGAATATGTTGCCACAAGCGAGAGAATTCAATGATGTAAGTTCAATTTCTGCCTTTTAAATTGTATATTTGTTGAGTTTGGGGAAATTGATATTTATTTTCTCGAATCCCTGCATCAGTGCATGATCACATTTCATTATTATGATTGAGACTGACAATGGGAAGAAATGGTAAAAAAAATTCTAGATCAAATCTTGCAATTGCCAACTGGTAGTCAATGACTTATGATTTTGTTGTACCTAGAATTACATATATACAAAATCCTCATTAGTTTGACTTGATTATTTGATGCATATGGGAAAACATTTATGTAATAAGGTGATTCATCTTCTTAATTTACTTCCAAATGCCAATTCTAACTTTTTCTCTCTCTTCAAACTTAGAAATATAATAATAATAATAAGACAGTTTCAAACCCTTAAGTAATACTTATTGTGATGCCCAAATCATGGTCATAATTTAAACATGCAATTATGATGTTCTTCAAGAGTCAATAGATGTGGTATACAGTTCAATATGGAAAAATGAGAGTATAAAATAGGCCCTGAAATGGGGATATAGAGGGAATAGATTAGAAAACAAAGCATAATATATATTTTTAAAAAGAAAAATATCAGTAAGGGAATGAATGATTAGAGGTTTATTCCGTTAGCAAGCATACTACAACCAAATGAATGGTCAGTCACAATTATGTTTAGTTTTCAGGTATGGTGGAGTGCTGAGTTTCTATTTCTCAAAGTCTTATTATCCATTGCCTTGCATAATTTAGATATTCTTGCCCTTAATATTCCATTATTTAGTAGTTTAGTTTTAGTACAATGGTTGCGTCATGGTTTTGTATTAACTTGCTGTCAGTTGTTATTGAAATTGTTGACTCTGAATCTTTTGAACTTGATCGAGTCTGGTTCTTATGCATCTGTTGATCTTCGATCTTCTTTTTCAATTTGAGGGTATGTTGTTCAATGTGAGAATTGTTGTAATCCTTGTGCTATGAATTTCAAACTTTAAAATATTTCAGCACGCAGTCACATTCGTGGCTTTCTTTATTATTGATTGCATCAAAATTAATAAATTTTATATTGTCATGTGTTTATTGCAGGGACAACGACGTATTTCATTCAACGCATGTTTCAACACCTATAAATGTATGAAAAAAATTGCTCCTACTTACCATAAAAAACAAAAAAAAAACATTTTACGCTAATTCTATGGAGACCGATGTAGAATGCAGAGCATTCTAAGACGGTCACGAGTCAAAGACCGTCTTAGAATGCTCTGCATTCTATGATGATCACGTGTCGATGACCAACGTAGAATGCATTCACGTGTTGATGATCAACATAGAATGTCATGCATTCTAAGACGGTCATCACACGTGACCGACGTAGAAATCAATGTATTCTAAGATGGTTTTCGCACGTGACCGTCTTAGAAGGAGTTGCATTCTACGACGATCACGTGTGAAGACCGTCTTAGAATGCGTTGATTTCTACATCGGTCATGTGTCGATGACCGTCTTAGAATGCGTGACATTCTACGTCAGTCATCGATATGTGACCGTCGTAGAATGCTACGCAATCTAAGAATCCAGCTTTTGTAGTAGTGTATGACTAGTAAGAATTTTCAATCCTAATTATCTTTTCAAGATACCATATATGAAAAAATATTGGTCGAATACGACTCATGGTTGACATGACATGTAGTACTATATTTAATTAACGACACTTAGATGTCATTTTTTTGAAATGAATTAAATACTACAACGATAAAAAAAAACTGAAGAAATAATTGAAAAAGATGTGAAAGAAGTCATGTGAGACAACAAACAAGTGAGAATAAAGAAGAGAGGGACTCCTTGGTAGTTAATTTTGTTTGATTAATAACAAATAGCCATAAGAAGAAAAGTTTATTTTTATTTTTTTAAAATAAGAAGAAAGGTTTTTATTCATTGCCTTTTCTAGAGCTAAACAATCAGAGTCAAATTATAATCATTAATCTACTTACTTTTTAATTACTCAAAAATGAAATACTTTTTAGGGTCACAAGCTACGGTTACCTAGTTCGGCAATTTTTGTAGTTTATCAGTTCTTTATATTCACTAATTGTTTTCTTATTTGTTTGATGTGGGCCCTGATAATGCCAAGACCAAGTTTGTTTACGTTAGCACGTTTGCTTTGTCATTGCTATGAAAAGTATAATTAATGCATAATCAAATTTTATGTAGCCTATTGAGAATTAATTAAGAAAATTGACTAAAAATTTCCTTCTCGATCTTTAGCTATTGGACAATCAATAGCCCAGAATTTGGCTTTGCGTGTTAGTAAATTTGAAATTTCAACTCATTTATTAGGAGGTATTTTTTTTAGGCGAATTATTACGAGGTATTTAAAAGAGTATATTTGGAGCTCATTTGAGTTTGTGAAAGTCATTAATGACCTTCACCTTCACATAAGATTTTATTTATTTATTTATTTCAATAATTTTTAAGGTCAAGCTCGTATCAGAAAGAAGTTTCTTATAGAACGAGTTTAATTAAACTGTTTATCCAAATACGACCTTGCGAAATTCTAAAAGCAATTAAGCATCACATGATCTTAAAGGTTCCATTAACCTGTTACTTTGTTTTATTCATATCTTCTCAACAAATCAAAGAATTTTCCTTTTATGATCAGTATCCTTCAACGAAGAAAAAGTATTATTCATCCTTTTCTTTTCTTAACTCTCATTCTCTCTCCGGCCAGGCAAAGAATTTAGCCTCTCTTTTCCTCATGATAAAAATTCTCACAAAGTATATATGTGGGTAATTAGGATCCCTGTTTACTGACACAAAAGACAACAAGAAAAACAAAAACAAGTTTTATTTTCAGTGAATTCAATCCTTTGCCTCTGAAATTGATCAGTCATTTTTTTCTTAATTTACATACCACTTTGTTCTTTACCTTTATTTTTCTAAATTTGTCTTCCGGCTAGAACATATAGATAAACGAAAAAAGTTGGTCATTTCTTTTTATTAGGTTTCAGTTTGTTCTTTACATTTGTGTTTCTAAATTTGTGATTTACTTGAGTACTTTTTTTTAAAAAAAAACCAAAACAATTCAAAAAAAAAATTAGGAAGGTTATCTTCTTGCATTTTATGTTCTAGTGTTTTTACCCTTTGGGTTTCTAAATTTGTTATTTTTTTTTGAAAAAATAAAACAGTTTTTTTCCTGTTAATTCTGTTCTGGTTTTTTCTCTATCCTTTGCAATTTCTATATTTATTGTTTTCTGCACAACACTTTCAAAGACAACTTCAGAAAGAGAAGGAAAAAAATTGATCTCTTCTGATTATTACGTTCCTGTTGGGACTTTTGATCCTGTGTATTTTTATATTTGTATTTGCTTGCATAATTTAAAATTCAAACAAAAAAAATCCTACTGGAAGAACAAGAAGAAGAAAACAAACTCTTTTCTGAGTGCATGATCCTGACTTTTGAATCACCATTTTGAAGTGAAACTGAATAGCTACAACAAGCAGGAAGATCTCCATTGGTATGTAATACAAACAAGCGGCTCTATAAGATTGTATTTTTGTTGTTCTTACTGGTTGTTCTATGACATTCTAACATTATAAAATTGTTGCAATGATATTTGATTAGGAATCTAATATAGGGATTTTTAAATTCTTTTATCTTTAATTTGACATATTTAAACTGAAAACTCAATAGCAGATCATCTAGTTGTAGTCTGTTGCTTTAAGATATATTTCATATTTTTTAATAGTTATATTTTAATCATTTAAACAATAAGTTTTATTTTCTTTTCTACCCTAGGAAGGATCGAGCTTCTAGGCCTAGGCAAGCGGCGAGGCAAACATTTTTATGAATATTATCATTTTGTTCTCAAGTTGTTGTTAAAATAATGAATTAATTAGTTTATATATATATATATATATATATATACTGTGGTGTTTTTTGGTTGGAGTGTAATGGTCACATCTTTGAAGATAGCTTAATGAGTAAACAACCTTGAGAATAACAGGATTGGGGGTTTGATTATTACTTTGTGAAGTTCTTGGTCTTATTAGTATCTTATCCGAATATTTCTCAAAGATTTAGGGAAAACATTTGTGAATTGATGTGTCATGAACTAATAACTATTCCAAAAACTTAAGTTTTGAAAGCTCAAAATAAGAACTTCAAGAAAAATAGAAATTGTGGGATAGCTTTCACTTCATTTAGGTTAAAGGAGATGATATGTGAAAATTGAGAGGGGAGAAAAAAGAGAAGCCTTCTTTATAATTATTCTAAAAGCCCCTTTACAAAGGTTTTTTTTTTTTTAAAAAAAAAACTATTCTTTCCTTTTAATTTATAAAAATTAAGATGCTTAGAGGCTCTCTATATATAAAATATATATCTGAGTGCAAAAGATTTATGTAACTAACTGACTGAATACTAACTACCTATATCTGTCAGATAGCCACAGGTAACAATTACATTTACAAGAGTAGTATTACTCAAGCCTACTACACAAACTATACTTTAACATTCTCCCTACAAACTCATGGTGGTTGGTGACTACCAAGAACGCTGAGTTTGTCTCTAAGAGTTGTAAACCGCACCAGCTTAGACGAAGGTTTAGTGAGAATATCTATAATTTGGCCTTGAAAAGGAGCATGATGAACCTTGAAGGACATGTGTCAGAAGTTTTTTTGTAATAGAAAAGATATCCAGCTCCATATACTTTGTCTTGGAATGAAGCACAAGATTGTGAATCAAACCCACATACTTTAGTTGTCACAAAAGGAGGGGAGCACTAAACCTATAATTCTTGAAAGAGATATTGAACCCAGAGGATCTGATAGGTTTCTGTTATCAATGAATGTTGTAAATAGAAAAATGAGTATGTAGAAAAGAATAAAGACAAAAATGAAATGAGAGCAATGCTACCCCAAGTCAGAGAAAGGTTCTCTAAGCTCCAATTTCTATTCCAAATCCATCATACCCCTATCTACAAGTCAATCCCAATATAGTTGAAACACTCAGTTTCTCTATCTTCTAACTAACTTCCATTATCTCCCCCATTACCCGAAATAGACATCAGGCCTTGCTTGTCTTGGGCCTCCTAGAGTATATCTTAAGGGGCTTGTCCCACTTAGAGGCTAAATTCCTATCAATACCACCTCGTAAAAAATTTGCCTTGTCGTCAAGGCAAAATGGAGGGGGAAACTTTTCTAAGATGAAGCTGCCACTTCCCAAGTTGCCTCCTCTATTTGCCGAGATTGCCAAAGAATGAGGTATTCCTCCACATGTTTCCCCTGGTGTTTTCTGACCCTAGTAACAAGGATGCCCTCCAGGGTAGGAGTTACTGGTTCATTAATTGTCAACCTTGGTGGTAAAGAAGCCACGACAAAACCGCTATTCACCAAGCATTTGAGTTGAGAAACGGGAAAAGCCGAATGCATGTTAGCTGAGTTTGGAAGTTGTAACTTATAGCTGACCTCCCCAACATGTGAAATCACTTTAAAGGGCCCAAAGTATCATAGGGATAGTTTGGAATTGATTTGGCGTGCACAAATGCCATTCGGAAGGTTGATTGGAAGTGAACCAATAGAGGAAAGTCTCAAGAGAACGGTTGACTACCTCCATTTGACTGTCGGTTTAAGGATGGTAAGTAGTGCTCGTGCGCAACACAGTGCCTTGCAAAAAAAAAAAAGTTCACTCCATAATTTGCTAAGGAATAAGGGATCTCGATCACTGATAATGAACTTGGGTAAACGATGTAATTTTGCTACATCCCGGATGAAAGATTCAGCCATTGTACGTGCAAGATAGGGATGTTTAAGGGAAATGAAATGAGCATATTTAGAAAGATGATTGACCACAACGAGAATCACATCATACCCTTGTGAAAGGGGCAACCCGGTGATAAAATCAATGGATATATTGTCCCAAACGAGCTCTGAAATTGGGAGAGGTTGGAGTAACCCAACAGGGAACATAGCTTGATACTTTTTGCATTGACAACCATCGAAACGAAGAATGTACTCCATAATAGTTGCCTACATTTCCTTCCAAAAGAAAGAAGTTGCTAGTCGCTTATAGGTCATAGTGAATCCTGAATGGCCACCAGTGACTATATCATGGAATTCAATCAATAGGTTAGGTATCAAAGTAGAGGACTTGGGAAACACTAGATTACTTTTGAAGAATTATCCATCGTGAAGAACAAAATGAGGCTCTGAAGTAGGATTGGATTGCATTGTTTGACACAAATGAGCCAAGTCAGGTTCATGCTGAACTTCATCCCTGACCTTGGGAAAGTGCATCAAGCAAGGACTTATGGTAATGACATGAAACCCCGACACAAGGTGTTGGTAGGATAAGGCATCTGCAACTTTGTTGTTGGGGCTTGGTTTAAAGACAACATGAAATTGGTAGCCCACTAACCAATACTGTTGATCAATTGTTGTGAGACGTTGTTGAAGGAGATGCTTGGGGCTACGATGATCAATGAATACCATGAAACATCAGGCCAAGAGATAATGACGCCAATGCTAAAAAGACAAAGCAATGGCCATAATTTCCTTCTCATAGACGGATTTGGACAAGGTGTAACGAGAGAGGGCCTTGTTGCAATAATTAAGCAATTGGCTGGCAATCTTGCTCCAACACCACTCCAATGCCATGACCTGAAGCATCACACTTAATGAATAAAGTTTTGGTGAAACTAGGAAGGGCCAATACTAGGAAAGTAGCCAAACATTGTTTGAGTATGATAAATGCACACTTTTGATCCTGACCCCAAGGAAAACCTTCCTTCTTGGGAAGCAGGGTTAGGGACTAGGCAATCTTACCATAATCCTTGATGAAGAGACAGTAATAGCCCGTGAGTCTGATAAACCCACATACATCCTTAGCATTAAGGGGGGTAGGCCACTCTAGCACAACCTTGACTTTGGAAGGGTCCATTTCTATGCCCAGGGAGGATATGATGTGCCCCTGGTAATCAATGGAGGATAAGCCGAAGGAAAATTTCTTAAAATTAACCATGGATTGGTGGCAAGACAAAAGATTCATCACCTCAGCAAGATGAGAAAGATGGGTAGACTAACCGGGGCTAAAAACTAAGATATTGTCATAGAAAATGAAAACACACTTGCGAAAGAGAGGACAAAACACTATATTCATGGTAGATTGGAATATGGATAGGGCGTTAACTAACTCGAATGGCATCACCAAGTATTCATAATGACCCCCATGGGTCCAGAGGCGGTCTCATGAATATCCCCTTCCTGCATCCGTATTTGGTGGAAGACAAATTTAAGATCAATCATGGAGAACACCTAGGAACCATGGAGTTCATCAATCAACTCGTTAATGGTAGGGATAGGGTACTTATCAAGCAAGGTAACTTTGTTCGTTGCACAAAAGTCCACTCATATTCACCATGAATCATCTTTTTTCTGGACTAAAATTATTAGGCTGGAAAAGAGGCTCACAAAATAGTGAATGACTCCCTCAGAAAGAAATCCCCTTACTTGTCGCTCAATTTTGTCCTTGTGATGGTAGGCATAATAGTAAGGACAAACAATCATGAGGTTAGATCCAGGAAATAAAGTGATGGCATTGTTATGTGCTTTTAGAGGAGGTAGTCCTTTTTGTACTACAAAAATAGGGGTGTGATGGTCCAATAACTGTTACAAGTTAGGATGTGCACCAATAAGGGATACAGGGTATACCAAATGGATGATGGAAGCATCCTCATTGGCCAATCCGTGCAAGAGGCCCTGTTATGCTGAGGAACGATGAACATCCTTAACATGTTGGCCTTGCAAGGTAGTAAGTGTGCCATTATCCTTAAAATTGATTGTCTTCTTTCGCTAATCCATGGTGGTTAGTTCAAACTTTTCCAACCACTCAACCCCAACGATGAGGTCCATGCTGGCTAAGTCCAAGACATGTTCATTGACAACAATGGTATAACAGTCAAGCTTGACTCAAGGGCCTTACAAAGCCCCTGAGAAGAATGAGGAATAGAATGAGAGGATCGTCGTCGATGAGGTCCATCCCGGCTAAGTCCAAGACATGTGCATTGACAACAATGGTATAATAGTCAAGCTTGACCCGAGGGCCTTACAAAGCCCCTAAGAAGAATGAGGAACAAATTGAGAGGATCATCGTTGAGGAGTAGAAGCGCGCCAACCAGAGCGATCTAGTTTGCACTCAATGAGGCATGCCACTGAGCCCAAGCAGTGGCAATTGGGAGGTTCCAAGGCCAAAATCTCCATGCATATATCCTTGTGGAGGTCGTCGAGGAGGAAACCCGTGTATTGCTCCTCAAGTAGGGGAGAAACTTGTGCCATAAGAACTTCAAATGCTTCCATGTACTAGTCAATGGTATATAGACATTTGGTGGAAAAGCTTAAGTTGCAAGAATGAATTTCTAGTTGATGATCACTGTAGTAATCTAACAAGGCACGTTTGAAAGACTCCAGGTGAGCTGAGGGTCAAAGTTTGTTAGAACCTTGAACTGTTGCCACATCATACCCTCCATGTAGACTTGATTGAGTTGGATCTGCATTTTAGGTGGAGTGCCCTAAACATAGAGAAGTATGTTTCAACCTTTGCAAGCTAGCCGATGGGATCATCAGTGGAGAATGGATGCAGTTCCACGCGCTTGAAGAACAAGAGGTTGTCGTCCACGACAGAGAAACTGGGAGTTGGAGTAGGTGTTGAATTGATGGAGGGTGTAAACCGCAACCTATTCTTGCGCCACTCTGTGCACATGGAAACTGTGGTTTTGGGTAAAGTCCGTGATGCTGGTCATTCAAGAAGATAAGTGGGTGGATTGCTCCCTGTCGTAAGGCCCCTTTTCTTTTACTAAATGGCTAGCTGTATCTCCCTCACAACCTTTCCTCTTTTTTTATAGGTAATATGCCTTACTTCTTTGGTGTCTCACTCTCAACCCAATAAATAGATATTAACAACTAGCTATGCAACCAACTCTCCCACTGATAGATATTAAGAAACACCAACCAACATTAAATTTTTTCAATTTTTTGAATGATTTTTTACTATTTGTGTCCTTTTGTGGAATAATTTTTTTATCTGGTGTTATTCAGGAAAAAAATTGTAGCAATAGTAGGAACCAACATAACAAGAAATTAAAGTGTCTATTCTCAAGGGAGCATGGACGCAATTGTCTCTACAGCTACCGAAAATGCACTTCAAATTGGAGGAGGTGCAATCAAACGACATGTGGGATACTTTTTTAATTACAATGAAAAATTTGAAGAGGTGAAACATTACATTGAAATGTTGAGTAATGCTAGGAAGAGGGTACAAAATGAAGTTACGGATGTGGAAATGAATGCAGAAGAAATTGAGGATGATGTTCAACAATGGTTAAAACAGGTGGATGAGAAGATAAAAAAATATAAAAGTTTTATTCATGATGAATGTCATGCAAAGACAAGGTGTTCCTTTGGTTTCTTTCCAAATAACCTGCAGTGGAGGTATCGATTAGGCAGCAATGCTACAAAGATGATAGAGGAAATCAAAATAGAAGAACTTTGGAATAAAAGGTTTGATAAAGTTTCCTATCGAGTACGCCCATCCATTGATTCTGCTTTCGCAAACACTGGTTATGAAAGCTTTGTATCAAGAACAAAAACTATGGAGATGATTATGGAAGCCCTGAAAGACTCTAAAGTTAATATGATTGGAGTTTATGGAGTTGGTGGTGTGGGTAAGACCACTGTAGTTAAAGAAGTTGCTAAGAAAGCTCAAGAAAAGAAGTTGTTCAATATGGTGATTATAGCAAATATAACAAGAAATCCTGACATAAAAAAAATTCAAGGGCAAATTGCTGAGATGTTGGGAATGAGATTGGAAGAGGAAACTGAGATTGTAAGAGCAAACCGCATTCGAAAGAGGATAAAGAAAGAAAAGGAGAACACCCTTATAATCCTAGATGATCTCTGGGATGGATTGGACTTGAATAGATTGGGGATTCCATCCAGTGATGATGATGATGATGATGATAGAAGCCAAACGGTTGTCAAGGATATATCTGACTTTGGTTACAATAAGATGGAAAACCAAGAGTTATTTTCTGTCAATTTCAAAATGATGAAAAAAGATATGTTATTTGCTGATTTCAATAAGATGAAAAAAGAAAAGTTATCTGGTGATCACAAGGGATGCAAAATTCTTCTAACATCTAGAAGTAAAGAAGTAATATGTAATCAAATGGATGTGTCGGAGACGTCAACTTTCTTGGTAGGAGTCATTGATGAGAAGGAGGCAGAGACTTTGCTTAAGAAAGTGGCTGGAATACACGTTACAAATTCCATGTTTGATGCGAATGCTATTGAAATTGCCAAAATGTGTGCTGGATTGCCCATAGCATTAGTTTCCATTGGAAGGGCTCTAAAGAATAAGAGTTACTTTGTATGGGAGGATGTTTGTCGACAAATTAAAAGACAAAGTTTTATAGAAGCCCAAGAATCTATTGAGTTCTCTATAAAATTAAGCTATGATCATCTAAAAAACGAGGAGCTCAAGCGTATTTTTTTACAATGTGCTAGAATGGGAAGTGATGCTTTGATTATGGACTTGGTGAAGTTCTGTATTGGTTTGGGTTTGCTTCAAGGAGTCCACACAATTAGAGATGCCAGATATAGAGTAAATGTGTTGATAGAAGAGTTGAAAGAGTCAAGTTTGTTGGTGGAAAGTTATTCTACTGACCGCTATAACATTCATGACATTGTTCGCGATGTTGCTCTTTCTATATCATCAAAACAAAAACATGTATTTTTTTTATGAAAAATGGCATACTAGATGAGTGGCCTCATGAAGATGAATATGAAAGGTACACTGCTATCTTTTTACACTATTGTGACATCAATGATGAGCTTCATGAGAGTATATATTGTCCTAGACTTGAAGTCTTACACATTGACAGTAAAAATGAATTTTTGGAAATACCAGATGATTTTTTTAAAGATATGATTCGACTCAGAGTATTGGTATTGACTGGTGTTAATCTATCATTCTTACCTTCTTCAATTAAATGCCTAAAAAAACTAAGAATGCTTTGTTTGGAGAGATGCACTCTAGGAAAGAACCTATCATTCATTGGAGAGTTAAAGAAATTACGAATTCTTAGTCTTTCAGAATCTAATATTGAAAGTTTGCCTCTTGAATTTGGGCAATTGGATAAGCTGCAACTTTTCGACTTAAGCAATTGCTCAAAACTAAGAGTAATACCTTCGAATATCATATCAAGAATGAACATTTTGGAAGAGTTTTATATGAGAGACAGCTTGGTTCTATGGGATTCTGAACAGAAAATCCAAAGCGGAAATGCTTGTCTTTCTGAGTTGAAGCATTTGAATTAGTTAAGAACTCTAGACATACACATTCCAAGTGTTGACCATTTTCCACAAAATGTGTTCTTTGACAATTTGGATAGTTACAAGATTGTCATTGGAGAATTCAACATGTTTAGAGTGGGAGAATTCAGAATGCCTGACAAGTATGAAGTAGTGAAGTTTTTGGCCTTCAACCTAAAAGAAGGTATTGACATTCATTCTGAAAAATGGATTAAAATGTTGTTCAAAGGAGTTGAAAATTTGTTTTTGGGAGAACTCAATGATGTTCATGATGTTCTGAATGAGTTAAATGTTGAAGGATTTTCAAATTTAAAGGATTTGTGTATTCTAAATAACTCTGAGATTCAGTACATTATACACTCTAAGGGGCAGTTGCTCCCATTACGGGCTTTTCCTAAGTTGGAGTCCATGTGTCTTTACACACTGGATAATTTGGAGAAAATATCTGACAATCGGCTTACAGAGGCCTCGTTTTGCAAATTAAAAATCATCAAGATTAAAAAATGTGGTCAATTGAAAAACCTTTTCCCATTTTCCATGGTCAGTCACCTCACCATGCTTGAAACAATTGAAGTGTGTGAATGTGATTCTTTGAAGGAGATAGTTTCTGTTGAAAGAGAAACTCATACTATCTGTGATGACAAGATTGAGTTTCCTCAATTACGAATTTTAACATTACAATCTTTACCGGCATTTACTTGTTTATATACAAATGAAAAGATGCCTTCATGTGCACATTCATTAGAAGACCAAGTGCAAAACAAGAACAAGGATATTATCACCGAAGTTGGTCAAAGTGTCACTGATGCTTGCCTTTCACTCTTCAATGAAAAGGTATGTAAAAACATTGTCATAAAGATGTGTCCTAGACAACCTCTAATGTTTAATTTGTATATTATTCCTATAAAAGAAGTAATAAGTCCTGCTCATTTAAGTTTTTCCATTTCTCTTGAGCATGTAAATTTTTTAAAATCAAAATCTTATTGTTGAGACATATTTTATGTTTTCTTATAGGTTTCAATTCCAAAATTAGAATGGTTGGAGTTATCCTCAATCAATATCCAGAAGATATGGAGTGACCAATCTTTGCATTGTTTTCAAAATTTGCTGACATTCAATGTGATAGATTGTGGTAATTTAAAATATTTACTGTCATTCTCCATGGCTAGAAGTTTGGTGAATCTCCAAAGCCTTTTTGTAAGTTCATGTAAAATGATGGAGGATATATTTCTTCCAGAAGATGCAAGGGTGTGTGGATTCATTTAATTGAACTTTGTTCTTACTATCATTTGTCTTTTATTGTATTAACTGCTGAGGTCTTTTATTTGATCACCTAACAACGGCTTTTTGCTGTAGCAGAATATTGATGTTTTTCCTAAGTTGAAGAAAATGGAGATGGTCTTCATGGAGAAACTAAATACCATTTGGCAGCCCCATATTGGTCTTCATTCCTTTCACAATTTGGATTCTTTGATAATAAGACAGTGTGACAAACTTGTAACAATTTTTCCTAGTTATATGGAGCAAAGATTTCAGAGTCTTCAAAGCTTGATCATTATTGATTGCAAGTTAGTGGAAAACATATTTGACTTTGAAAATATTCCAGAAACATGTGATAGGAATGAAACAAACTTGCACTACGTATTTCTACAAGCGTTACCAAAATTGGTGCATGTATGGAGGGAAGACACTAGTGAAATACTTAAGTATAATAATTTGCAAAGCATAAGCATTAATGGGAGTCCAAATTTAAAATATCTTTTTCCACTTTTTGTTGCCAATGAACTAGAAAAGTTGGAATACCTTAGCGTATCTAATTGTGGGGTAATGAAAGAGATTGTTGCTTGGGACAAAGGTTCAAATGAAAATGTTATCACCTTTAAGTTTCCTCATCTAAATTGTGTGTCATTACAACAACTATTTGAACTTGTGAGTTTCTACCGGGGACCTCACACTTTAGAGTGGCCATCATTGAAGAAATTAGGGATACACAATTGTTACAAGTTAGCATTGCTTCCTACGGAAATAAAAAATTCACAAGCGCAGCCAATTGTTTTAGCTACAGAAAAGGTACAAAATAAAATGCTTGAATTAAGAATTTTATAGAATTTAAATGTAACTGTCACTAAAGAATTCATGTGAGAATGTGTCTTTTATTTCTCATAAAAAGTAACACATTAAATATGTTGTTGCAAATATGGTTCCAAGTGTGCTTCGATATTGATAAATCTTATTTATTATTATTTAGGTGATATACAACTTAGAACTTATGGCAATGAGCTTGAAAGAAGTAGAGTGGTTGCAAAAATACATTGTTAGTGCTCACATAATGCACAATCTGCAAACACTTACCTTGGGTCAACTGAAGAATACAGAAATTCTCTTTTGGTTTCTACATAGACTTCCAAATTTGCAAACCTTAACATTGGAATTTTGTCACTTTAAAAGGATTTGGGTTCCTGCAAGCCTCATTTCATGTGAAAAAATAGGTGTTGTTATGCAACTTAAGGAGTTAGAATTATATAACTTGATCTATTTAGAGGAGATAGGCTTTGAGCATGATCCACTTCTTCAAAGGCTAGAGCGCTTAGTCATTTGTGAATGTATAAAATTGACAAATCTAATGTCTTCCTCAGTATCATTCTATTACTTAACACATTTGCAAGTGGATCATTGTAGATTGATGAGGAATTTAATGACATCCTCAACTGCTAAAAGCATGGTTCAACTCACAACCATGAAGGTAAGCTTCTATGAAATGATTGTGGAAATCATTGCAGAAAATGAAGAGGAAAATGTACAAGAAATTGAGTTTAGACAATTAAAATCTTTAGAATTGGTGTCTTTACAAAATCTCACAAGTTCTTGCAATTTTGAGAAGTGTGACTTAAAATTCCTATTATTGGAAAATTTAGTAGTAAGAGAATGCTCTCAAATGACAAAATTCTCTAATGTCCAAAGTGCTCCAAACCTACAGAAAGTACATGTTGTAGTTGGAGAAAAAGACAAATGGTATTGGGAAGGTGATTTGAATGTCACTCTACAAAAAATTGTCACAGATCAGGTATGCATTAGAGTATTTATTAACCATAACAATTTTTTATAACACCTTTCTCATTGCATTGAAAATGATCGTAACTAAATATTCAACAATCGGATAATTATGTCGTAAATATGGATATGGGTTTGTTAATATATATACACACTCTTTCTTTAGTCGGAGTGCTTTAACAAGTTACACCAAAAGTTTAGGATAAAAAAATCAGTCTCTTTTTTCAAGTGAAAATATTTTATTTTTTTTCTTGCATAATATAGTTTGCATATATAGGCTTCTCACGCAGAGTTTCTTGTCTTTTAAGGTTCCTTTCAATTATTCAAAGCATATGAGACTTTTCGATTATCCTCAGATGACGGGAGACCAACACAGCAAACCTGCTTTTTCAGACAACTTATTTCGCAATTTAAAGAAATTGGAATTTGATGTAGCAGGTAAAAGAGATATTGTAATTCCATCTCATGTACTTCCATACTTGAAGAGCTTAGAAGAATTGAATGTACATAGCTCCGACGCAGTGCGGGTGATATTTGATATAGATGACAGTGATGCCAATACCAAGAAGGGAATAGTCTTTCATTTGAAAAATCTTACTTCAAAAGGCTTGTCGAATTTGGAATGTATATGGAATAAAAATCCCGAAGGAATTGTTAGATTTCCCAATTTGGAAAAAGTGGTTGTAGATGGTTGTGGAAGATTAGTAACATTGTTCCCTTCATCCCTTGCCAGAAATTTGGGGAATCTTAAAGCACTTGTAATATGGATCTGTTCCTCATTGGTTGCAATTGTTGGAAAGGGAAATGCTGCAATGGAACATGGAACAACTGAAATGTTTGAATTCCCTTGTTTGTCGTTGCTAAATCTTTGGAATATGCCACTGCTTAGTTGTTTTTATCATGGAAAACACCATCTGGAATGCCCCATATTAGAAACCTTATATGTAGTCATTTGCCCTAAGTTGAAGCTATTCACATCAGAAGCAGTTATAGAGGCTCCAAATAGGCGGATTCAACAACCTCTATTCTAGGCTGAAAAGGTGACAAAGCATCCACTATAACACATGTAATCTTTAGTAATACTTTTTTGTTTAACACTTATTAAAAATGTTATTAAATTTTTTTAGCAACATTTAAAAATGACAATATTTTTTAAATGTTACCAAAAAATTTTAACATTTTTAATAAGTATTAAACAAAAAAGTGTTCCCGAAGGACACATGTGCAGTAATGACCAACACTTAAAACAATTTGTGCTTCCTTTTCTTTTTCATTATATATTTTCCAGTAGTTTTGAATTGGTTTGGTTGTCTAGGTTGTTCCCAAACTGAAGGCATTGTCACTCAATGAGCAAAACATTATTTTGTTGAGCGATGCACAATTTCCAAGAGACCTCCTTGGAAAATTGAAGATTCTTCTCCTATGGTTTGAGGATTTTGACAATGAGAAAGATACTTTGCCTTTTGATTTCATTCTCAAGGTACCCAGTTTAGAACATCTTCGAGTGCAAAGATGCTTTGGTCTGACGGAGATATTTCCCTCTCAAGTTCGCCATGGAATACTTGCTGGATTGAAACAATTATTCTTGTATGATCTAAAAGAGCTGGAGTTGATAGGGTTAGAGCAGCCGTGGGTAAAACCATACTCTGAAAAGCTTGAAGTATTACAACTTAGACTCTGCTCACGACTAGAAAAATTAGTGTGCTTTGCAGTATCTTTCATCAATTTGAAAGAGTTAGTTGTGAGTGACTGTAAAATGATGGAATATTTATTCACATTTTCCACTGCCAAAAGTTTGGTGCAACTTGAGATCCTACAGATAGACTAATGTGAATCAATAAAAGAAATAGTAAAGAAAGAAGATGAAGATGCTTATGATGAGATCATATTTTGACGACTGAAAATGTTACTACTGGATTCCTTACTGAGACTAGTAAGCTTTTATTCAGGGAATGCCACTTTGCAATTGTTACGTTTGGAAACAGGGACGGTAGCTAAAAGCCCTAATATGAAAACTTTCTCGCAAGGAGGCATAAATGCGCCAATGTTTCTTGGATTTAAAACATCCATGCAGGACTTGAATTTTCACTACCAGGATGATCTCAACACGACAATGGAGAGGTTGTTTTACCAACAAGTAAGGCATTCATTATTTGAATTCATTTGTTAGTTGTTTATAGGCTAAATGATCATTTTGCTCGTTTATCTTATTTAAAAGCTTCAAAATGGTTTTTTCCTCCTTCTAAAGCTAATGAGATAAAAATATTTGCGTCTAAGAAATGCCACAAAATGTAAGCTTTTTTGTTGAACAACATGGAGAACATGGATATTTATAATATTAAAATGAGTTTTATTCTTCAATTTAGCAGCATGCCTCGATTCTTTTAAAAAGGGAGATATAATTTAGATGGAAATTAAAAGTGCAAACTTATAACAATTAACTAAAATATTAAGGGATTAGATTTTAACAACTTCATAGTTTACTATGCATATGCAACACAATCTGTACAAAGTGATCTTCATTTTTTTAAATAATAATATTACAAACATCATCCTAATATATTTATATGTTAAGCTCTTCAAATTAATATTCATTTGTCTCTTACAGGTGGAAAAGTCTACATGTGATATACAGTACCTGAAATTTGGTGATCACCTTCCCTTAGAAGAGATTTGGCTTGGTGTAGTTCCAATTCCAAGTGACCATAGTTTCAAAAATTTGAAATCATTATTTGTGGTGGAATGCGAATATTTACCCAATGTAATTCCTTTTTATTTACTTCCATTTCTTTGTAACTTGGAAGAGATCCATGTAATCAACTGCAAATCTATTAAGGCAATATTTGATGTGCAAGATATGAGAGTAGATATGAAACTACCTTCTCAACATTCTCTTCCTTTGAAGAAACTGATTCTAAGTCAGTTGCCAAATCTAGAGTATATTTGGAATCTAATGTCTGATGAATTTCTCAGCCTTCAAAGCTTGCAAGAAGTGTACATTTATAGCTGTGAAAAGCTTAAAAGTTTGTTTCCAACCTCAGTGGCCAATCATCTTGTTATGCTTGATGTGAGAGATTGTGCAAGGTTGGTGGAAATTTTGGTAGAGAATGAAGCAGCCTTGAAGGGAGAAACTAAACAGTTCATTTTCCATTGTCTGATATCAATAACACTAAGGAAATTGCCAGAGCTCAAGTATTTCTACAATGGAAAACACTCACTAGAATGGCCTATGCTAGCATATCTTGATATATATCATTGTGACAAGTTGAAATTGTTTACATCTGAGCATAATAGTGGTGAAGTTGCAGATATAGAGGATCAAGTTGGTATTTCAAATCATCAGCAAGCCATTTTCATAGTTGAAAAGGTATTAATTAAAAAAATTTCTTCTCGAGTTTCCATATTGTGCTTGCATGTCTTAATATGGATAAATTGTAAAAGAACTCTAGTCACTTACTTTTTGACATCCCATGAGATTCAAATAACTGGGTCTGCTTGCTGTTAATTGGACCATCATAGAAAAACTCAGAAATAAAAGGAATGTTAAAAAATATATCATAAAGTATTATTAGCATTTTTTGTTTCATTAATTGACTAGCTCTAGAAGATAAGAGAACAAAACCTCACTAATAAATATATAACTATTTTATTGCAATGGCTAATGAAGTAATAGTTTTTTTCCCTTTTAACATGAATTCATGTGACTAGTTTATTTTTCAAATTATGGAGGATCCTCTCACCAAAATACAGAAGAGGAAATATAGTTAAGAGAGTATACAAAAAATAGGCCATACTGAGCTTCTTAAAGTTGTCTTCCTCCCCCATGCATGTTAAAAAGATAGTGTAAGATGTTGTTGCTAGCATTTCTTGTAAAGGCAATTGATAGTATTAGAAATTTATCATACGTTTCCTTTGTAATACAATATCAAAACTTTATTCGTTGTAAAATAATTTGGATCTCATTATAATATTTTTTATATTTTTGTTTTGAATAATTTCTAGATTTTTCCAAACATTGAGCAATTGTCACTCAAAAAGGAAGACGCGATGGCTATTTCACATGGACTGTTTCAGGCAAAGGTAACTTCTCAAACTGTACTATTTTCATAACTCTTTTATTTTGCTCTTATTACATGGCGGAATTCTTGTCAATCACTTTACATGTGCTTTTTTGTTTTGTTTTAGATATCATTGCACTTATTCTTGCATGTTTTGTTGTCTTATTTTTTTCACTTAATCACCTTTTTGTTGCTTTGGTCATTAATTATACCCTTTTGTTTAATGATTCTTATTCCCTTAGTTGTTTTGACTCCTAGGTTATCCCTGAATTGGAGCATCAAGCAATAACTACGGAAGACACTATGATTATGCGACGACAATTTGGTGCAAATGCTGCACACCTCCTACAAAATTTAAAACTTCTAACGTTGTTGTGCTATCATGAGGATGATGAGTCAAATATATTCTCAAGTGGATTACTTGAAAAGATACCCAACATAGAAAATCTTAGAGTTGCTTGTAGTTCCTTCAATGAAATATTCCCCTCCCTAAAACCTAGTGCTGGTTGTACCAAAATTGTTTCAAATCTGAAAGGATTATATTTGGATTTTCTCCTCAAGCTTAGTTCCATAGGGTTAGAGCACTTGTGGGTAGAACCATTACTTAAAACCCTAGAAACATTGAGTGTCAGAGGTTGTCCTTGCCTGAAAATCTTAGTGCCATCCAATGTGTCCTTTTCAAATCTTGTGTATTTGAATGTTTATAGTTGTCATGGATTGGTATATTTGCTCACATTCTCAACAGCCAGAAGTCTCAGTCCTCTTCTGAAGCAGTTATCTGTATAGGATTGCCAAGCAATACAGGAAATAGTGTCCAAAGAGGGAGTTCCAGAATCTAATGATGATGAGATAATAATAACATTTAGACAACTCAATGCTTTGTGCATTGAGTCTTTACCAAGCATTGTAGGATTTCACATGGTACCTTGACACTAGTGCAAGCAACCATATGTGTAGAAAAATAAGCATGTTTGTGGATCTTGACGAATCAGTAAGTTGCAATGTCTCATTTGGTGATAATTCTAATTCTCCTGTAAAAGGCAAAGGTAAGATCTCAATTCGTTTGAAAGATGGAAGGCATGAATTCATATCAAATGTCTACTACGTCCCAACTATGAAGAACAATATTTTGAGTTTGGGACAATTACTTGAAAAAGGCTATGATATTCACATGAAAGATTCTAGTCTTTCCATCAGAGACGGGAGAAATAATCTAATCACCAAGGTACCAATATCAAGAAATAGGATGTTCTTGTTGAATATCCAAAATGATGTTGCAAAATATCTTAAAGCTTGCTACATTGATGCATCCTGGCTATGGCATCTACGATTTGGGCACTTAAATTTTGGAGGCTTAAGTTTGCTATCAAAAGAGAAGATGGTGAGAGGACTACCCTCTATTAACCACCCTGATCAACTCTGTGAAGGATGTTTACTTGGCAAGCAATTTAGAATGAGTTTTCCAAAGGAGCCAAACTCAAGAGCTGAGAAGCCACTCGAGCTAATACATGCTGACGTCTGTGGGCCAATCAAGTCAAGCTCACTAGGTAAAAATAACTATTTCCTCCTTTTCATTGATGATTTTTCAAGAAATCAGAAGTTCTTTCCACCTTCAAGAAGTTCAAAGCTGCAGTGGAGAAAGAAAATGGTCGAGAGATCAAATCTACGAGGACTGGCTAAGGAGGAGAATTCACTTCCAAAGAGTTTCGAGAGTTCTGTGAAGAGAATGAAATTAGTCATCCCCTGACTATTCCAAGATCCTCCCAACAAAATGGTGTGGCAGAAAGAAAAAATAGAACAATCCTTGATATGGCTCGAACCATGCTCAAAAGCAAGAAACTACTAAAAGAATTTTGGGCAGATGCTGTGGTGTGTGTAGTTTATCTATTCAATCGATCTCCGACAATAAGTGTATGGTGATAGACACCATAAAAAGCATGAAGTGGAAAAAAGCTTGGTATCTCTCACTTGAGGGTTTTTGAGAGTATAACTCATGTTCATGTCCCGAACGAGAAAAGAGCAAAACTTGATGACAAGAGTGAGAGATTCATCTTCATTGGTTATGATTCATGTTAAAAAAAGTACAAGTTGTACAACCCAAACAACAAGAACATGGTAATCAGTCGAGATGTGGTGTTCGACGAAGAAGGACAATAGGACTTTGAGACTCATAAAAAGGATTACAACTTTTTTCCTCCACTTGAAGAAGAGAAGACATCTCAACATGTTTAGCAAGAGCTCACCCCATCAGCATCAACCACTCACAAAGACACTTTGTCATCTCCTAAGAGGTAAAGGGCTATGTCACGCACAAGAACCCTTCAAGATCGTTATGATCGAACTGAGACATTGAATAATATCACATTATTTTGTCTCTTTGTAGATTGTGAACTAGTGGACTTTGAAGAAGTTGTGCAAGATAAAAGATGGAGAGGTGCAATAGACAAAGAAATTAGATCCATCAAGAAGAACGACACATGAGAACTCGTCTCCCTTCCAAAAAGGCACAAGGCTATTGGTGTCAAGTGGGTGTACAAAACAAAGAAGAATGCCAAGGGAGACATTGAAAGATACAAAGGCAAGGCTAGTTGCAAAAGGTTACAGTTAAAAGGCTGGGATTGATTATGATGAGGTGTTTGCTACGATAGTTCGCTTGGAGACAATAACACTAACACTCTCTCTTGTAGCTCAACACAAGTGGAAAATTCATCAAATGAACGTGAAGTCTGCCTTCTTGAATGGAGTCGTCGAGGAAGAAGTGTACATCAAGCAACCATTGGGATACAAGATTAAAGGAGAAGAAGACAAAGTTCTCAAGCTAAAGAAGGCACTATATGGACTAAAACAAGCATTGAGAGCATGGTATAGTCGTATTGACAAATACTTCCAAGAAAATAACTTCACAAAGTGCCCACACGAGCATGCGTCTTATGTCAAGATCAAAGATGGAGATATCTTGATCATGTTCATATATGTGGATAACTTGATCTTCATGGGAAGTAATCCAAGTATGTTTGAAAAGTTCAAGAAAGCAATGGTCAAGGAGTTCAAGATGACCGATATTGGACTAATGTCATACTATCTTGGTATTGAGGTAAAGCAAAAGGAAGATTGAATCTTCATTTCATAGCAAAACTATGCAAGCCAATTGGAATACCGGTGGAGTGCAAAATGAAGTTATCAAAGTTTGACGAAGCAAAAAAGATGGGTGCTACAAATTTCAAGAGTTTGGTGGGTAGTTTGTGATATTTGACGTCCACAAGACCAGACATTCTATATGGTACTCGACTCATCAGTCAATACATGGAGACTCCAACCACTACTCATCTCAAGGCCACAAAACAAATTATTTACTATATCAAAGGAACATTCAACTTTGGCTTATGGTTCTCAACAAGTAATGACTATAAGCTTGTAGGTTACAGTGACAATGATGGGGCTAGAGATAAAGATGATCGAAAAAGTACCAGTGAATTTGTGTTTTTCATGGGGAATACAACCTTCATTTGGATGTTAAAAAAGCAGTCGATAGTCACTCTTTTGACTAGTGAGGCAGAATATGTAGCAGCTATTTCATGCATTTGACATGCAGTATGGCTTTGGAATTTGTTAAAAGAGTTGAGCATGTCACAAGAAGAGCCAACCATGATCTTTGTTGATAATAAGTTAGTCATTGTTATAGCAAAGAATCCAGGGTTCCATGATTGAAGCAAACATATTGATACCCATTACCACTATATAAGGGAGTGCATAGCAACAAAGGATGTACGCGCAAAATATGCCAAGTCTCAAGACCAAGTAGATGATATCTTTACCAAGCCGCTCAAGTAAGAAGACTTTATCAAGTTAAGAAGCTTACTTGGAATGGTAAATCAAGTTTAAAGGGGGTATTGAATAATATAAACTTGATTTAGCCCATTAATCAAGTGTTAGGCCCATTAAGTTTGTGCTACTACTCCAAAGAAAATTCTAGAGAAGTGTAGAAATAAGTAGAAGTAATATTTAATTGAAAGAAGTGTGTAGAACTAAGTAGTTAGGAGAAGTATGTAGAACTCTACCTTGAAGTGTGTGGAATCTTTCTTGAACATGGGAGAGGTTGTTATTTGTAAAGCACCCAACGAAGCCAAAAGAAGCCAAAACAAAAGCATTTCTTAAGTCATAAAACTAGCCTTCTTTCAAATATTTTCTCCTCCTCCATTTCTCTCAAATACTTCCTACAATCTTCTCCTTTCCAACAGTGATGACATTCAGGGATTAAATTTAACTAGTCCGATATGGTCCTATTCCTAATTGCTCTATTTAGTCTGCTCTCATTTTTATTAGGATGGCTTTCCTTCACATTTTCTTAAAATCTAGGGGTGCAAATGAACCACAGGATTCTCCTAAAGCTTGTGTATTGTTTGTAGTGATCATAGCCATAGTGATATTCCACTTTTGCATCATATATCCTTTGCCTAAAGCTAACGCATCTTGCTCTTCCTATAGTATGGCCACATGTGTGTTGTCCAGCATGTGATTAGGTGTTTAATCACCTTTTTTCCCTTTTCAGTTCCTCGAAAAGCTTGATCATACTAAAACAAGGAACATGTACCTGCTTTGCTTAACTATATATTAATAAACAAAAAACAACCTAAAATCTACATGCAATTGTTAATCAAGCACTGAAACCAAACATGTAGTGGTCTATGCAATCAATATGAAAAGCTTGATCATGAGTTTTTCAGTTCCATCATTGGTTGCCTCTCTTAGGAGCTTGATCATGAGTTTTCCAGTTCAAACTTTGCATTCTTCCTCTACTTCTCATCATTTCCCTTTCTATAATCGCTAGGGGAAGCTTATATCTTTGAAATTCTTGTTCTATATGCGCAACCTATGTCAGCTTGTTTGACAAATTATATCAACTTTTTATATCCTAAAATGCTGAATAAATAAATGAAGCTTTGGATGGCTTAAATTTCCATATCCACTTGCTAGCTATTTCCTTCTTTTGAATAATGATTTAGGTTAGGTTCTACAAAGTGACATTTTTAATTAGGCATATTAAGAACTTGGCCTTGCATATTTTGATTGCACAGAAGAGTATCATTTTACTAGAATTCAAGCTAATGTTCATTCTTAATAATTTTTTGTGAACATTTTCTTT
Source organism: Glycine max (assembly GCF_000004515.6). Lineage (NCBI taxonomy): Eukaryota > Viridiplantae > Streptophyta > Magnoliopsida > Fabales > Fabaceae > Glycine > Glycine max. The sequence goes on along the minus strand of NC_016088.4, from coordinate 13,323,386 downwards.
AAGGTCTTTATTGGATAAGAAAATGAGTCTTGATGTTGACTACATATTGAACAACTGAATTGACACACATACTAGCATATATTTAACAGCATCAAAACATTTTGAGTAGAGGCCAACATAGGCATATTAAGATACTATTTTTAAGAACCACCAAACATATTAGCTATAAATAAGGTAGTTCATTTTCATAGAGATGTTCAAAATTCATGAAACAAAATAAATTTGTTTAGCCTTAAGGTTTATGCTATCACAAATTTAAGGAGTAAACCCCTAAATCGGTCTTCCAAATTTTGCAATTTGCCTGTTTCTTTTTTATTTTGTTAGGTAAAATTGATTTTGAATTATTGAATGTGATTCACTTATATCTCCAAATTAACTTCAATTGCTACATGTTTAGGACTTCAAATTGAATTCACTGTTTAAGCTTGACCAACTCTATACTAGTTAATCCACATATTCATTAATAACTTGTTTTGATTCTACATAATTAGGATATGATTATCTGTAAAGGGTGGAAAATTAGAAAAGAGAAAAACAAGGATCATAGAAAAAGATAAAAGTATGTTGAATAAACCACTTTCTTTTTCATGTTGGTCCTCTTTACAAAGACAAGATGTAAAGTTGTCCATGTATAACAAACCCCCAAGTTTTTGGAAGCATGCAATTGACTAGGAGATATGGCTTTGACCATCTACAAGTAATAAGTTGATTTTTTTTTCATAGTGTTGTTTCTTGATGTGGAAAACTAAATGCTATAGCTTGTTCATTTGAAACATGTGCAAGAATTTCAAGTTTAGTTTTATCCATTGATCATGTTTCCTGGCTGAAAATGTTTGATTATGTGCTAAAATGTTTTGTTTAAAATATGACTATTGGTTTGGATAAAAGGTTGTGCTTTATGTTGATAAAAAAGTTCGTGATGTGTTTGCTTTCTAAATCATTGTTTCTTTGTTGTTGTTGTTGTTGTTATTGTTTTATGTTCAACAATTTTCATAATTGTTATGGTTGCATTCTAATTCATGCTATTGTTGTCATAATTGAAAAGATTATGTATCTATATTGTATTGTATCCATGTCAAAGTAAGTATTTAGTCTTTCGATCCTCAATAATATGCTCAACTGTCCACCCAATGCATTTTCTCTCTTTTGTAAATCCTTATTCTTTAAAGTTTATTTCTATTATTTTCATAATTTTGGTGGGTAATGTATAGTCTATATTATAGGAAAATATTTGACAAAGGTTATAATGAAAGAAATCTTGATTCAAAGAATATTGAAAGGGTAAGTGAAATTGATTAAATCGATAACTTTGGATTTTAATGTCATTCACTAATTAGCATTTATTTTGAAAGAAACATAGGTTGTTAAAGCATGGAATTCCATGACTAATGAAGTAAGTTTAAGCCTTATGTTTACTTTTAAGTAGCTAAATGTTTATTGAATCTTTGTTTATGACAATTGAATCAGGAGAAGAAGACTTATTTTGATAAAGCAACTAAACTCAATGCATAAAAATGAGAAATTACATTATGATGCATTAAATGAAAGGTTAGTTATGTATGTTATTGTCTTATGATACTTTTATTCATGGGAATTATGATTTATGACATCTTTCAATTTTTTGTGACTCTTAATAGGTTTGTTCACTTTAATCAGCGAGAATTTGCACTTGGTATGTTACTAATTTTTAAATTGTATCATCTTTTATGTATAGTAAACTGAGCTAAAATATCATTTTACATGTATTTTTGGTGTAAAAATATAGGAGTTCATTTTGATTATTTTCAAGGGAATTAAATAGGAAAAGGGGAATGTAAACCCAAAGTTTATTTTGATGGGATTAACACGGGTAAGTTGAAATTGGAGAAAACTCACAAGAAACGACACAAGAAGCATAAATTGAAATGCATCTTGATTGTTTCATTTTCTTATATTACACTTGACTTATATAGAAATTTATTTATTTTATTCCTTTATTGCTTTTTTAGAAATTCGGAATGTGGTAAATGTTATTTCAAGTCATGAAATTAGCTGAGATTTGAATTCACTTCACTTTATTATGTCTCTAATTTTTTGTTGAACATTTTAATTGGTTGCACTACTAGAAATACATGTTTTTATGACGCACTTACGATGTCGGTCCATTGGAGCCATCGTAGTATATCAACTAGTGGCATTTTTGTAATATTGTCTTTGAAAACGAGGATGGTTTTTACAAACACTGTCTTCGAATGGCTCAAACAATGACCGGTGTAGGACAACCGTCGTAGAAATTAGACTTCAAAGACATTTTGTAGATACATTGTCGTGGAATGCACATCATTGAATTAAGGTCATGAACCCTTTCTATAGCTTAGTCACCCTCGAGTTTTGGGTTACCCTCGTGCGTGTGTAATAGTGTGCCTTCACTGACCTTGCTGTCTCCTTCACTGACCAGCCGCGGTACGTGTTTTACGCGCCACCCTTCGTCGTGGTGGTAGTGTTCTAAAGATGAAGTCTGCTGGCATAGTCATTGTCTACATTCGACATTGAAACCTAGGTTTGTCTTACTCTCTGGTTTTTTATTCCCCTAGTAATAATAATAATGATAGGTTGTGTGAGTTGTTGGCGTAAGTAGAAAGACCAACGATGATTCTTGTTAACCCTTCGTTCAATGGAGGTAATTATTACTCATGAACTAGATCGATGAAGAGAGCTTTGCTCACAAAGCACAAAAGGTTTTTTCTTGATGAAAACATTAAGATATTTGATGACTTTGGCTAAGTTATGAAATGTATGATAGGTGCAACAATCTTGTTTGTTTGTGGATTGTAAATTTAGTTTTGAAATTGATAGGTTGATAGGATGGGTCTAGAAACGCACAAATAAGCAATCTTTAATATTATCCTTTTAATATTAGTTTTGTTTTTCTAAAATATTAGATGATGACAAGTATATGGTTATCATCCATTAGGGTTATTATATATTGTAAAGTTGGCACTCTCTTGAAGTATCAGTGAAAACTCAGAAATGTTTATGTTTATCTTTTCTCTTGGTTTTTGTAGAATGATAGGAGTAGTGATATCATAGAATATCTTGCACCTATCAAATGGTTTTTTCATGGAGAGACTCATGTATATGGAACACGTGTCAAAAGTGTAGAAAAACTTAAAGGATTGAGTCTCAAAAGGATATCGAGTGTTAATTAGAGAATTGCAATAGAAAATATATGCTTTCAAGTAGAATGTGATGCCAGTCACTAACTACCTGTATAGAGTTGAAGGCTCTATGGGAAAAGTTTGAGATATACAGACATATACCTCAGTGCACATGCTTATTAAGTTGTACTTGTGATACATCAAGGAGTTCCGTAAAATTCAAGAAATAATATTATATGATAAGGTTTCTTATGGGAATTAATGAGAATTTTGGAGTTATGCAGATATAAATTCTCATCATGAACTTATTGCCTAGTCTAGCAATTAAAAACACGAGGATGTGCATAATTTGGAAGAAAATTTTATACTGATATGGGAAAAGGTCCAACATAAAGGTAAAGGTAGTTCTTAGGGAAAAGTATGCACCTATTGTGGGACATTGGGACACACAATGGAGACATGATATCATAAGCATGGTTTTTAACTTGGTTCTAGATACAAGGGTAGTGATTCTGTAGCAAACAATGTGGGGAATGAATAAGTAGATTGCAAGTCAAAGATTAGAGATGATAAAAAGTAATTATCCTCGAGTATTGCAACACTTACTTGAGAGGAATACAAATCCTTGATGTCATTACAAGCAAGCAAAAAAGGATGTATGAAAGTGTACATTGTGTTGGCTAAATTTGTTCTTTGCCTGCAACAAGTATCAGGGAGATCCAATATTTGAAATGTATGGAACACATGTATATAATTCCTTTTACTCTCCTGGATGGATCAAACCTATATTTCAAAAAGTTAAGGGTGTTTAGCTTTTTGTGTTTAATTTTTGTCTACATGCATAAATGAATAAATTTATTAATAGGTTCAGGAAATGCATCTACTTAGGTCATAGGCCTAAAGTTAAAGGTTGGGTTGCCTATGATCTTGACAAAAAGGAACTATTGGTTTCCATAAACATTCGATTCTGTTAGAGGTGTGCCCATGTGAAGAAAGGGCAACAACTTCTCATAGATGGGAATGCTTGGATCAAGATTTTGATCCTACTAATAATCTTCATAATGTACTTTACAAAAGTGGTTGGAAAAACATATGGTCTGATTGGGAATTGAGATAGGAATGGATATTTGACCTTCTCTTTCTGGTTGCTCACTCTAATCAATGCCAACCACATTTTAATTGATTTCATTTTACAAAGAAATAAAGGAATAGAACAAACAATTTCAATTTGTAAGCTCCAAAATTGTGATGTCTCTCAAAAAATTGTGAGGGGTGGCACTTGACAATCACAAACATGCCTCCTCCAAGTCCATTCAGCCTCTGGGGCAGATTGACGAGCTCACTTGGGCAACCCAGACATTTATTTTTACCTTTCTATTCTTGCAGGAAAACCTATTCCTTAGTCTAACATTTACTGGAAAATATTTGTAAGAGAAATATCATTTCTCATGCCAATTTATTGGCCTTGTGATCTTTTTGCAATGAACCACACAGACTTTTTGCAATGAACCACTCTGACATTGAAGAGCTTCTTTACAGCTTAATGAAGAATGAGGAACACATGAAAGTTTCTCTCCCTTAAGTTGTGAATTTTTTTCAGATACTTATAAGTTATAGTGTTATTGATTGTTTTGAATAGGCAAACAAAACATATCATTAAGAAAGTGTTGAGCAGTGCATATCCATAACTCAAAAACTGAAAGGCAACCCTGCACATAACAGTAAAAAAAAACATAGTTGTACTTGATATTCAATTCAGATCTTGAGTTTGAAAAAGTATGCCTTGACTGTCATTTTTTTATCTATTATAGGGCACACTACAATGTGGTTTTGAAGAGTATTGAGGTTGATACAAATATTCTATAGCTTCCCTCAGATATATTTGATTCTGGAAATGGGAAGGGGACAATAACAGATAGTGGAACAACCTTGGCTTATCTTCCTGCCATAGTTTATGATGAACTGATTCCAAAGGTAAGTGTATGTATAAAGATTTAACTGGATCGATATTTCCACTTGAGTATTCATGAATGTTCTTTATGATAGGTTTTGGCCCGGCAGCCTTGACTGAAATTATATCTTGTTGAGCAACAATTTCGTTATTTCCAATATACTAGAATGTATAACGCTTATCTTTGAGACATTGTTTTATTGAAATTTTACATTTCTGTTACATTGGTATAAGTATTGCTTTATTCTTCATTGTTTTTAATTGGCCTACAATATCACATAATTTATGTGACATACATCAGGTTTATTTTCTTGGTTGTTTTTAGCCCATTAGGTATGATATCAAGTGTCAACATCATATTTCCATTTAAGTTTATCTTTATAAATATCCTATCTATGCCTGTTTGATAATATTCGGTAATCCAATATTCTAAAACCTGTTGGGGTAAAAAGATTGTGATAAAATATAGGACATAACATAGTAGTAAGTAGGAGCAAAGACTGTGTAATAAAATTTGTGTACTTGAGCAAGGATGGAGTTTTGACATATATTTACTTGGTGACTTTAAAATGACGGATTACCTTCTCGATGAAGTAGATATATTGGGTGCTATTAGGACTTTGTGAAACAAAAAAAAAGTATGTGAATCCCCTTACTTGGTCCATTGAATTTTTAGTTTTGGGCTTCTCTATTACTTTGTTCTATTTGTTTGTTTTTGAAGGGAGCTGTTGAGTAGGTTGGATGGTTATCTACAAAGAATCTCATGTTTGATTATTTTAGGTAGAATAAAGATATATAAAGTTTTTGTTGCTACATTACAAATAATTTATATTTCAAAAGAATCATCTGTTAAAAATGGTTTTCTTTTAAAATAGTAAATGGGAATGAATTGTGCAAATGATGTTTTGGTAATTGGAATGCATTTTACTTTTTGATAATTAAATTTCATCACTTCATGAAGACAACAAGTTCACTTTAAGTGTCTAGCATATGCAGCCCTTAGTTTGTTGACCATTGTATTCTTGCAGTGTTGATCGTGGATTTGCAGTGTCAAGCTTAATTATGGTGTTTCTTAATTTAATTTGTCCTTGATTGTCCCCCAGGATGGTATCTGGTGTATTGGCTGGCAGAAAAGTGTGGCACAAACAAAGAATGGAAAGCACATGACCCTTCTTGGAGGTACAATTTAGAATTAAATGGCGCTTATAAATTAATCCAGCGACTTGTACTTGTAACTTGGATTGTTAACATATTTGGGTCGTTAGATTATAAGTCTTATTGTTAGTGAGCTTTGACTTGTACTTGTAATAACATAGTGTAAATAGGGGTATGAAGTTAGTGCATTATATCACATCTTGTCAATAATATGTTTATTATTGTTGGTCATCTCTTTCTCTTTTATTTCTTCCATAACCCAAAATCAATAATTCTTACACTAGTTGTTCATGTTATAGCTCTTTAACTATTCATCTATTTTTGTTGAATTAAGTGAACTTTTGTAAAGTTACTTATGGATCTTTACTTTTTCATTTTCCTCTGTGTGCGTGTGATACTGAAGCTAGTTTTATTCATTTTGTAAATATTTTCTTGTTAGTGTTGGATCTCTATATCATTAACTATCTTTGAATTATTTTCAATTGCAAATTTGGTGCTATGAAACAAACTAGTGATATATGATCTTGAAAATATGGCCACTGGATGGACTGACTACAATTGTGAGTACCAAGCCGCCTCTCATAATGTTTTATTTCCTACTTCGTTGTATGTTTTACTATTACTTTTGTTCCTTTTTCTTTAAATTTTTCCTATTGATATCACTTTTATGGAATGCCTCTCTAACATGGTGGTGATGGCTTCTTATGATGAAGCATAGCTTTTTCATATTGTTGCCATCGCAACTGCCATTGATGATTGACCCAGTTGTTTTGTATGCCCGACGGGAAATGGTGTTGGTGTTGAAGTACCACCAGCGAATAAAGGCATTCCTCGAGTTAATTTAGAATTATATTGGTACCTTTATGAAGTTGATGGTTTATGATTAGGAACAATTATGCAAATCAACTTATAACATGTTTGGGTTGCAGTTGAATTAATTTTCTAGCATGACATTAATGTAATTTTAGATCAATATTTACATGTTTGATTTCACTTTTAGGAATTGATTATGGGTGTAGTACTGGATTTTAAGTTGAAGAAATTTTAGATAGTTATTGCATTGGATAAAAAAAGTTATACTAATTAAATTTTACTTCTAACTTGATTTTACAATAAAAACATTCAAACATAAATCACATTTGTGTTGTGATATTTGGACAGATTGGGAAATGAAGTGAAATATAGGATACTAATTGTAGGGGAAAGAATGGCTTTGTTGGGCTATGGATCAGTTGTTCAGAGCTGTATGGTTGCTGCTAGCCTCTTGGAAGATCATGGCTTGCATGCAACAGTGGTGAATGCGGCTCTGCAAGTCAGTGGATCATTCCATAATTCGAAGCATTGGAACATCGCAGGAGGTTTTGATCACTGTGGAAGAAAGATCAATAGGAGGATTTGGGTCTCATGTTACTCAGTTAATGGCCATTAGATGGCCTTCTATGACCATTTAAGGTAATTGCATACCTAAAACTGAAATTCAAAATCATAGATACATGTAAAATAACTTTAAGTATTATGTCATTTGATTCACACACATTATGGGGTAAGTTAATTGGATATTATTAATTAAATTATCTTTCATGTTGGCAGTAATCAAACATGATAGCATCAAAATTGTCTCTTGGATCACCTTTGTTTTTATGTTGCATCCCAAAGCTTTAATTTACAACTATAGTGGAGGTCAATGGACCAATGCAGCATCTACGATGGTTTTTACCTAAAAAACCGTCATAGAAAAGCAGCAATTCTACTACGACTTCTACTTCAAACACGTCATAGAAAGCAATCATTTTCTACGGCGTGTTTGAAGTGGAAGCCGTCGTAGAATGGTTGTTTTCTAGGACGTGTTTTAAGGTAAAAACAGTCATAGAAAGTAGCAATTCTACGACAGCTTCTACTTTAAACACATCATAGAAAGCAACCATTTTACGACGGGTTTTACTTAAAACCTGTTGTAGAATGCTTGTATTCTACGACTAACTTTTAAGTAGAAGTTGTCGTAGAATTGACTCTGTGTGAAAGTCAGTTGTTAGGGAATTGTCATGGAAAGTCAACACTTTTCATAATGCGGCCTTCAAAGACGGTTGGCAACTGTCGTAGAAGGCCCCATTCCACCATCGTAGAAGCCCCAGTTTCTAGTAGTGTTGTCTCTTTTTACCCTATTATGAACTCATCTTCTTGCTTGATATACTCATTTTTTTCATATTATTGTGTCATATTATGGCTAGAGATCAATAATTTTTTTCATGTACATGATTTGGACTCAACATCTTGCTTGTTATTTGAATAGTTTCACTTAGACCAAATACATACAATCATTTCGTTATAATAATTTGATTTCACATCCCTGCAACAATGAATCCAAAAGATTATGTAAAATGTGCTACAGTGTAGGTATTTTCATTTCTTGCTAGTTAGTCACACAACTTTTGGTTCATAGATCAAAATTTTAAACAAAAATAAACAAATAGTGTCATTGTTTAATCAATGTATATAAATTCCTTTCTCATGGAGAACCAATATTTGTTTTTGTCCTGTTGAACAACATTTCTCACATAATCATAGATATGACACTTACCTACCATTTTAGTTTAATTTGTTTAGTACATCATTTTTAATACAAAGTTGTTCATAATCATAACCATACGTGTACGTAAAAAATATAGTAAAATCTTGTTATAATGAATTGTGATTATAAAAAGAAAAATTCAGGGGACCCTGAGTTTTGATATATTCATTTTAATTTGGATGTCTCTAGTCGTTTATTCTCTTGCTGTCATTCCCTAGAAAATTAATGATGTTAACTTTATGTATGATCTATTCCTACTTTATTTATGTTGTTATTGGTTTTTAATTGGCTTTTGACTACAGACAAATGTTTTAGTATTATTCTTGCTTATAGTGTAGTTTATTTTTAATGTTTTGGACTTTTGTTATTTGCAGTCTGTGAACTACAAGAAGTTTGGTAGCAGAAGCTGATTCTTTTTTTTACTAATGTTTAGTACTTAGAAAGAATTTATACAAAATTGTTTTCGAGAATTCCCATTTTAATCTAGCATCCTCAATGCTTTGAAAAATTTCTCCCATTATATATAACTTTTGTTGGGCTTAGATCCATTATTAGTGAACATGCTACCAAGAATGGAATACATCTATCACTTTATCTTATCATTTTATCTTATTGTTGCATGTGTGTATTCTTTAAAAATAATCATGATATCAAACTCTTCATACATGTATCAAAGTGTAAAATTTTAAAACATTACAAAATTGACATTATATTGTATTTTAAAAAAAGGAAATTAGTAACATTTGTTAAATGTTACAAAACATATATATTAGAAACATTTTTAAAATGTTTCCTATGTATTGAAAAAATGTTGCTAAAAGCCTTTAGCAACATTTTTAGAATGTTGTTATGTATTGAAAAAATATTGCTAAAAGTCTTTAGTAACATTTTTAGAAATGTTATTATTATGGAAAAAAAATGTTGCTAAAAGTCTTTAGCAACATTTTTGTAAATGTTGTTATTAGTATGAACAAATGTTACTAAAAACCTTTAACAACATGGGATATACATAATATTCGATAAAATATTGGGAGAATATTTTAGTAACATTTATTAATGTTTTGACGACATTTTTCAAATGTTACACAAGACATACTTTGTTGTAATCACCATCACTGACACTAAACCCTCAATCAACATCCCGTCACCAACATAATAGTTGCAATAAACAAAATACCAAAAGAAAATCCCAAATAAAGTGATAGCAATAGGCTAAAGCCTGACGATCTGAATGTGGCTACTAGGCTTGAGGCTTCCAGCTCTCACAATGAAGAGATCCAAAGGTGGTGCATGGTGCTTCTTGCGGTGGTGGAGCAGTCAAAACATCATGCTCTAAGTGACTCAACATCGATCGAGAACGATGTCAATGGGGATGGGATCATGGTCAATGGGGGAGACGGTGCTAGGGTTGATGGGGGAGGCAAGGTTACTAGTCCCTTCACTTTGTTCACCTAAGAAAAATATGGCATTTGCTATAGGTACCGTTAACAAATTAGAAGAATTTTAAGAAAATGATGTTTTCTCTGCACTCTGCATAAGGGCAACAATGATGTACATTTTTTAACGAAAAAAATTATTAGGAACCTATAAAAAAAGACCATTTATAAGGGACCTTAAATATATTTAAACCAACTAATTATTATAATTTTACCACAAATGTTTAGCTCTAGAAAAGACAATGGATAAAAACAAATGAATCATTAACATCTTTCTTGCTATCTTAAAAATTAACAACTAAGGAGCCCATCCTTTTCTTGATTCTCACTCTTGTTTGTTGCCTTGCATGTATTCTTTTACATCTTTTTCAATTATTTCTTCAATTTTTTTTATTTGTTGTAGTATTCAGTTTCAAAAAATGACATCTGAGAAGTGGTTAAATATATGTGACATGTCAAACATGAGTCCTTATTCGATCAATATTGTTTCATGGCTTCATGGTATCTTGATTGAAAAGATAGTTAGGTTTGAAAATTCTTACTATGCACTCATATATCATCATGTCATTTTGCTACTTTAATTTTATGGCATTTGTTTCATGTGAAAAATGCTTTTGAACTACCTACCATCATTGATAAGCACGCTTGATTTTTTGACTTGTTTTTTAATAGGAGCATGGATGTTGTTGGGGGTATATATAAATTTTAGTAAATGTAAAAATTTTGGTTCCTCAAAATATTTTAAAATAGATTAGTTAATATCCTTATAAAAATATAATATATTATTGATTCTTACATTTACACAAAAAATATGTTTTTAGCCGCAGATATCTAAAGTACTAAAATTACGTCATTTTTAATAAATGAAAATCTAAAACATATTAAATTTTTATAAGGACTACAACCAACTTTCCAAAATATTTTAAGGGGCCACAACATTTTACTCCTCAAATAGTCTAACATATTCACCTAGCTCTTACCCTTTGAAGGTGTTTCAATTATTTTACAGCATTTTTCATCTATTTTGGACAAATTGTTTATTTATTTTGATTTTCACATACTTTCTATGTTCAGGAGTCTGTCTTGTCCAATTTTGGTTTTTAGTATTTTTTCAATTTAATTTCGTTCATAGTATTTAGAGCCTTATTCGTTAAAAACAAGATTAGAAATCTTTATTTGGGTTGATTTCCTTGTTTTTGGCTTTTGAATCGTGTAAAATGGTGCCCAAATGAGTGAGAACCGACAGGGTCTGCATATGGGTCAGGTATGACCTGCTAGAGGTTGAAGATGATGAACAATGTTTTTATTTAGAAAAAAAAAGGAAAAGGGAATTCGAGCGAGCCACTGTACCCTTGAAGGTTTTATGAAATGTATTCATTTTTCATATGTTATATCCTTATTTTGTTTACCTTTGCAATTTATGGAGTTTTGATTTCATATATATATATATATATATATATATATGAAATCAAATGCATAATGTTATGTTTTAATTATGAAATTATATGAGAATTTTATTCATCATTGTATTATATCTTGATCTTAAAATGCATAATATGATTTATTCTCATATGATTAAGTTTTATGTCTAAGTGATCTCTATAATTTTGATTAATTATGGATTAGCCACAACATCTACAATTTGATTAAAATTATATATTAAGTTGTTTAAAGATCATATAAGGAATTAGACATAATATTGTGATTAATTATACTTTATATAATTAATTTTATCCCATAGGAATTTTTATTACATTTGTATAATTAATTGGGATAAAATGACATGTTATTTTTCATAGTTTACCCACAAGGATCATGAGGTATGTATAATTTGTCAATTTTATCATAAAATAAATATTTGCGATAGAAAATTAAATTATTTTCATGTTGTACCTGTAAAGTATGAATCTGAATATGTAATTTGATTATTCTATCATAAAGTTTAATTGTTTCTTATTGAATTAAAAATTTAGCCCACAGACAATTTTTATGTCCCAAGATTCAATTTTCTGGTTTGTTTACATTGGTAAAACATACAATTAAGATTAATATGCCTCAAATTTTGACATAAGCCTTTGGATTTTTGCAACTTCTCAAACTGTTAGTCTTTCTGATATTCAATGTGATGTTCTCGAACTCAAAGGAGATAATTGTAGGATATGGAAGGAGAGAGTTCTTCTGCAATTGAGGTGGATGGACATAGACTATGCTATAAGGAAAGAAGAACCATCTGCAATCACTGATGAAAGTAGCCCAGTTGTTGTTGCACTATGTGAGCGGATGGAGCGATCCAACAAGCTCAGTGTGATGTTCATTAAGACCAAAATCTCGACTGGGATATGTGGTTTTGTCAACCAGCATGAAAAGGTCTGAGACTTGCTTAAGACCATTGATGACCAGTAAAAGCTTTAGCAAGCACCCTGATCATTAAGATCTCCTCTCTCCGGCTCACCAGTGTGAAAGGTGTGCATGAGTACATAAAACAAATGCGAGATATTTCAGCTCAACTTGAGAAATTGGAGGTTGATATGTCTGAGTCCTTCCTGGTGCACTTCATTTTGAACACCCTTCCACTGGAATATGGACCGTTTAAGGTATCCTGCAACACACATAAGGATAAATGGTCGATTAATGAATTAACGACTATGTATGTTCCGGAAGAAGAAAGGCTTGTAATGGAGATGGGAGAGAGTGCATTGCTGACAAATGCTTGCGGGAAGAACAAAACAACTAAGTCTCAAGCTAATCAGAAGGGGAATGGTAAAATACAACCTCAAGTTGATATTAAGAAGGTGGCAAAGTTTTTCTTTTGTAAGAAGAAGGGACACATGAAGAAGAATTGCCACAGATTCTATAAATGGCTTGAGAAGAAAGGTAAGTCAATCTCATCAATATGTTATGAACCTAATATGGCTAGTGTTAATATTAACACCTGGTGGATTGATTCTGGATCTACAATCCATATTGCAAATTCTTTATAGGGTATGCAAAACCTAAGTAAACCAGTGGGAAGTGAGCAAAGCATTTTATTAGGCAATAAACTAGGCTCACCTGTGGAGGCTATTGGAACTTGTATTTTAACTTTAAGTAGTGGCTTTATTTTAAAATTAGAAAGGACCATTTGTGTGCCAAGTTTTTCTCGAAATTTGATTTTTGTTTCCAGACTCGTACCTTTTGGATATTCCTTTAATTTTAAAGACACATTGTTTGAGTTATTTTATAATTCTGAATGTGTTGGGAATCTTATCTTGTCTGATGGTCTTTATCTTTTTGGTTTACAAAATTATGACACTTATAGTTCAATGCATTTTCAAACTGGTATTAAAAGGTGTATTATTAATGAGTATTCCTCTATGTTATAGCATCAGAGATTAGGACATATCTCCATTGAGAGGATTAAAAGGTCCATGAAAGATGGGGTACTCAATACTCTAGGTTTTGCTGACTTTAAGATTTGTGTGGACTGCGTTAAGGGTAAGCATACCAACATGTCTAAGAAAGGTGCTAACAGGAGTTCAAGCATATTAGAAATAATTCATACTAATATTTGTTGTCCAAATATGGATGCATGTGGTCAGAAATATTTTATCACCTTTATAGATCATTCACAATATATGAATGTTTATTTGTTTCATAACAAAAATGAAGCATTGGATGCCTTCAAAGTCTTTAAGGCTGAAGTTGAGAACCAATGTGGCAAGCAAATAAAAATAGTGAGATCAGATAAAGGTGGAGAATATTATGGCAAATATACTGAGAATGGACAAACACCTGGTCCTTTTGCAAAGTTTCTTCAAGAACATGGGATTGTTGCCCAGTACACTATGCCTGGTTCTCCAAATTAGAATGGTGTGGCAGAAAGAAGGAACCAAACACCATTGGACATGATACGAAGTATGCTTAGCAATTCCAATCTTCTCAAATCCTTGTGGGCTGAAGCATTAAAGACAACAACGTATATATTAAACCATGCTCCAACCAAGGTTGTCCCATAGACACCTTTTGAGTTGTTCAAAGGTTGGAAACTGAGTTTGAAACATATGCGGATTTGGGGTTGTCCGTTTGAGGTTAAAATACATAACCCACAAGAGAAGAAATTTGACCCAAGGACTATTAGTGGGTATTTTGTTGGATATGCCGAAAGTTCTAAAGGTTATAGGTTTTACCATCCATATCATATTACTAGGATTGTGGAATCAAGAAATGCCAAGTTTCTTGAAAATGACTTGATCAGTGGGAGTGATCAATTGAGAGACTTAGGTTCTGAAATTGATCATATAGAGTCTCAACTTTCCACATCAAGTGAAAAATTAGTTGTAATTCATACCCCTCAAGTTCAAAGGGAAGATGAACAACACATGATTGGCATTCCACAACCTGTGGCTGATAATCCAGTAGATCAAGTTGATCATCAAATTCCTGAAAATGATGAACAACCAACTGAACAACATGATCCCCAAGAAAATGTTGATGCAACATTAAGGAGGTCTAATAAAGTAAGAAAATTAGTTATTCCTAGTGATTATCTTGTATATTTGTAAGAATCTGACTATAATATTCGAGCTGAAAATGAATCAAAAACTTTTGATCAAGCCATGAGTTTTAAAAAGTCAAATTTATGGTATGATGCCATGAAGGATGAGATGAACTCTATGCAAAGTAACGGAGTTTGGAACCATGTAGAGTTGCCTAATGGGGCAAAGGCCATTGGCTGTAAATGGGTCTTTAAGACCAAAAAAGATTCATTGGGCAATATTGAGAGATACAAGACAAGACTCATTGCTAAGGGATTTACTAAAAAAGAATGAATCAACTACACAAAGACCTTTTCTCTTGTATCTAAGAAAGATTCTCTTCGTATTATCTTGGCATTAGTTGCTCATTTTGGCCTTGAGTTGCAACAAATGGATGTGAAAACAACCTTTCTTAATGGTGATTTAGAGGAGGAGGTTTATATGAAACAACCTAAAGGCTTCTACTATAGCAGTGATGAGCATTTGATTTGCAAGCTTAATAAATCTATATATGGTTTAAAACAAGCCTTCTGTCAGTGGTACCTTAAGTTTCATGGGATAATTTCTTCATTTGGTTTTGATGAAAACCTCATGGATCAATGCATATTCCACAAGGTCAGTGGGAGTAAAATATGTTTTCTTGTTTCATATGTACATGATATTTTATTTACATCCAATGATTGGGGTTTGCTACATGAGGTGAAATTTTTTCTCTCTAAGAATTTTGACATGACGGATAGGGGTGATGCACCTTATGTCATTGGCATCAAGATTCATAGAGATAGACCTTGAGGTATTTTAGGTCTACCACAGGAAACCTATATTAACAAAATTTTAGAGAGATTTTGGATGAAAGATTGTTCACCAAGTGTTGCTCCCATTGTGAAGGGTGATATGTTAAATTTGAACCAATGCCTAAAGAATGACTTTGAAAGGGAACAGATGAAAAACATTCCTCATGCTTTAGTTGTTGGAAGCCTCATGTATGCTCAAGTGTGCACAAGGCTTGACATTGCTTTTGCAGTTAGAAGGCTAGGAAGATATCAGAGTAATCCAGGTATTGACCACCAAAGAGTTGCAAAGAAAGTGATGAGGTACCTTCAGGGGACCAAAGATTACATGCTTATGTATAGACAGATAGACAATCTAGTGTGATTGGTTATTCAGACTCGGACTTTGCTAGCTATGTTGATTCTCGCAAATCAACATCTGGGTACATTTTCATGATGGCTAGTGGAGCTATTTTGTGGAGGAGTGTTAAGTAGACTTTGACTGCTACTTCTACCATGAAAGCTGAGTTTGTCTCTTGTTTTGGGGCTACATCACATGGTGTATGGCTTAAGAGTTTTCATTTCTGGGCTGAAGTAAATTGATACTATTTCAAGGCCTTTGAGAATTTTCTACGATAGCTTAGCTACTTTCTTTATGGCTAAGAATAACAAAAGTGGAAGTCGAAGTAAGCACATCGACATTAAGTACTTAGCAATTAGAGAAAGAGTAAAAGACAAGAAAGTGGTCAATTAACATATAAGCATTGAGTTGATGATCACTTATCCTTTGACAAAGGGCATGCCACCATTGAAATTCAATGATCATGTAGAAAGTATGGGACTTGGTTCAACTTTATGATTGTATACATATAGATTAGAGTTGAACTTTTATATTCTAATATTTTCTCATATTTAGGTGCACATTGATTTATTTGAGAAAAAATATATTTTGGACCAAGAATAAACATTGGGTTTATTCATTAAGTTTTATTACCACCTTGAGTATACTGCTTGGGAAATTGAGCATATTATAATACATGCATGATATTACTTGTTATAAGAGGAATTATCGCTATGATTCGTATATTCATTTCTTAAAAAGATTGAGCATTGACTTATTTTAATCAATGAGTCAAAAAATTTGGATCAAGTGGGAGAATGTAATAATCTGGTTTGTACATTTTGAAAATAAAATGCTCCATCAGCTTTGGAATTGAGAAGCCAAATATTGAATGACTACTAATAGGTGGTAATGACTACTAATGAGTGGTAATGACTACTAATTGGTGCTAATGGCTACTAAATCCATTCTTGATGGTAGAATGCCTATATATAGCACATGTATTTGGTCCATGAGCTCACCTCTTCTAATTTTGTCTGATACACCATTTACAGAGAGAGATTGAGAGCTTGGAAGAACAAAAAACAAGACAGCTCTTTCATGGCAATGGCTGGAGGTATATTTTGATTCTTTTTTTCCATATTTTTTAATGACTTGTGTTTCATTTTGTAGTTTGTAACATCACAGGTTAGAGATTTTAGTCTAACACAAATGACTATGAAGATTTTATGGCAAAGCCATATAATGAGAATGATTTTTTTCAACTGGGAGAGAACATTTTCAAATACCCTTTATAACCATATGAGGATGTTCCTTTAGATGATATTCCGTTGGAAATGGTTAAATTAGTGGAGGGACTATCTAGTGATGCTGCTGCAAGTGTTGGTGCTTGTGATATTGCAAGTGCAAGTGTTGGTGCTCTTGTTGCTAGTGTAGGTTATAATGCTAGTGCTAGTGCCATTGCTTTTACAAATTTTAATGCTAGTATTGATTCTTGCGTTGCTGCAGGTGCTAATGCTAGTAGCAACTATTGGTCCACAAGATCCTTTATCATTTGGTAAGTTTTCCATGTTTGATAATACAATGCAAAACCCACTCACTCATCAATTTCAATCATGTTCATCACCAAACAGCTTCTCAGGGATTCCTCATCATGCTAGTAGTAGTAGCAATAGTCACCTAGAATTTCAAAGGTACCCTCCATATCAAATGTTTGGATCAATGCACAAGGTATACGTGCAATTATGCCTCAACATAACAGTAGCAGCAATAATAATTAGGGACTTCTTTGGCTTCGCCCACCACTTCTCGCGGATTTTCCATACTTCGCACCTGCATGGGAGGTAAATTAACTTGTCTCATTATTTGATAAATGAACAACATACATTTTTTAAACTTAATTTGGATAATACATATACACATGTCCTGTATATGCACTAATTTAACTACATATATATGCCAATTTATTTGTCAAAAAATACAACATGGCTTCCCATTGAAGCCCTATTTGAAATTACGTAAGAAAAACAAATAATTGAAGTGATAAACCATAAACCATCTTTGCCTTTACCTTTCTTTGGATTACAAGATCTGTACAGATAGTGATAACATTAATTATAGATCATGTTTAACCTATTTTTATAATGTTTTCTTTCCAATTTCTTTATTTATTTTTTACCTCATTTAATTGTAAAGAATTTATACAAAGTTGTGAGTACATATATCTTGTGCATGTAGGGAAGTTTGGTTGGAAGAACTCACTTGTATCTCGAATTCCTTAGTCAAACAAAGGTATGAAATACTTAATTTTTAGTTGATGAAATATTTCTTGACTTAAATGTCTAATTTGTTAGATGCGATATTTCTTGGCATTGTAACAATTATGAGAATTGAAACTTTTCCCCCTTTTTCCTTGTGAAATAAGTCGTTAGGAAACCAACATCACATTGGTCATGTATGTCGATCTATATGAAAATCCTAAATTTTCTTAATTGTCCTTTGTGTTAATTACAAAAGTAAATACAAATTCTAATTAAGGAAAAAATATAAATGAAAAAAGGCATCATATAAAAAATACAAAATTTATTTAAAACCTTTTAATAATTAACTTGAAAAAGTATGCTATATACTATTTAATTTAGAATAGTAGTTAACAAGACCCTTTGTTGGGGATCATAATTTTGAATCTTCTCGATAAAAATCCAAAAGTATACATATAAGTGTTTAAACTTGCAATTTATTGTGAGCTGAATTTAGTTTTCCAAATAAATGTAGTAGTGAAAGGTCAAGAGGTGCATTCAAGAGGCAATGAAATGTATCTTAACTATATAAAGGGCACATGTGGAAAACATGAATCAACAATGGTGTTGTAGGCTGGATATCACCCTCTTCATACCCTTAACCAATGTACACTATATAATGAAGTGACTTTTATTATATAATGTTATTTTTTTTAATTACCATTGCCTTTTGTGAGGAAATCTTACATGAATTTTAATAACATTTGAACTTAGGTTTTGTGGTGGACCCATTGATTATGTATTCTGATAGCAATCCTAGACCCAAGAGGGTGCACAAACCACCAACACACCTCCAGGACTATGTCTAAATTCCACCCTTCAGGATATTACCTTGCCAACAAATATCTCAAAGTTATAACAACCCTGCAACACCCACTACTTATTTGTTTTGTATTTCCGTTATGTTGTCTGCTATGGGCCAACAATGCCAATCTATGTCCCCTGTAGAATGATTATAAATACTAAATAGAAATGGAAATAAGGCTAGGATGAATTTACCCATATTTCTCTCTAGTTCTTCTCTATAGTTAATAGTTAGCTCTACCAATTTGGTCTAACCTGCCCTTGGGCTTGCTACCATGCCTGAGCATAACACTCGACAAGCCTCTATCGAAAACCTCAACGAGGTTGTTCTTCGCCTTACTCAGAGCCAACACTTTCTTGCCCAGAACCACATGAACCTAACCCAGGCCCAACCCACCATGGATAACAAGATTGATTCCGTTCTGCAGCATCTTGCCACCCTCACAGTCACCCTCACTCCCTAGTGCTCATCCCCTCCAGTACTACCCCTCACTCCTCCACCATCTCATCCATACATGAAACTAGATGTTCCACATTTTGATGGACAGGATCCCCTTGGGTGGATTTTTAAAATCACTCAATTCGTTGACTACCAAGCGGTGTTGGGCAACAAATGCTTAACGGTGGCATCATTTTACATGGAGGGCCTGACACTTTGCTGGTATCAGTGGATGTCGTGAAACGGTTTTTTGACCTCTTGGCCGGCGATGTTACAAGCCCTTGAGTCGCGTTTCACGCCTTCCTTTTATGATGGCTCTCATGAAGCCTTGTTCAAACTCATGCCTTTCTCCTGAGATGCTTCTATCAGGTCTTCTTCCAGATCTTTGCCGGGAGGTGCAGGCGTTACAACCATTGTCCTTGTTGCAAACTATAACGCTTGCCAAACTCCAAGAAGACAAACTTCTTGACCGCCGATAGTCCCCCCGAATTCCTCCACCACCAGCACCTACTTCTTCTCCAATGGTCCTTGCTCCAAGACCAACAACAGGTCCACCCAAGTTACCTGTTCGCTGCTTGTCACTTGAGGAGTTGGTCGTCCACCAAGATGGAGGCCTCTATTTCCATTGTGATAAGAAATAGGTAATAGGCCATCAGTGTAAATCCCGTTTACATTTGTTCATTGCCAATGACGACTTGGAGCTACCACCACCCCTTGCCTCCCATGACTTCCCCACCACTCTCCCGAAAACCGTAGTCGACAACCCCCCTCTCCTAAACGTTCATGCAATGTCAGGCATGCCAGCTCCAACCATATTTTGCATTTATGGGACCCTCACCCATCGCCAAGTCACGATACTGATGGATGATGGGAGTACTCATAATTTCATATAGGCTCAAGTTGCGTAATTTCTCAATCTTCCCCTCACCGCCATCAACCCGATTAAGGTCGTGGTTACAGGATTTGGGCCCTATAATCATTGATTACACCTCCCTCACAATGTCGTTCTCTCTTTTGGGCCGCCAGATTTTATTGCACGTTGATGCTCCATTCCAGCCCAGCCCTGCCTCTGCCCATGAGGTGCACTATCTGGTCCAAACCAATGGAGTTTTGGCTATGTTCCATCTCACCCACATACCCAAACCAACCCAATCACCACCACCCCATCTTTCATACCAACCCATACTCTCTAACCCAGCTCCTTTCCCATTACGCATCACTATTCCAAGAGCAAAAAAAATTACCTCCTCCACGCCTCATCTCCAACCACATCCATCTCCAACCCAATGCCAGTCCAGTTAGCATTCATCTTTATCATTACCCCCATAGCCAGAAAGCTAAATTAGAACGCCAAGTGGTCAGCATGCTCCAGACAACGTTGATTCAACTCATCCAAAGTCCATTCTCCTCCCCTATTCTTCTAGTGAAGAAGAAGGATGACAGTTGGAAGTGTTGTGTGGACAATCACTCGCTGAATATGATCACCATCAAAGATCATTTCCCAATGTCTACCATCGATGAATTGTTAGACAAATTGGGTAGTGCCACCTGCTTCTCGGAACTGGACCTCCAGCAAAGGTTCCACCAAATCCGTATGGCGGCCGAGGATGTGCCAAAAACCGCTTTCAGAACTCATCGGGGGCATTATGAATATAAAGTAACATCGTTTGGCCAATGCAATGCTTCAATGACATTCCAAGCAACCATGAATAAAGTGCTTCGGCCGTATCTACGCAAGTTTGTGGCTGTGTTCTTTGATGACATCCTCATCTACAGCTTGGCATTGGAATTACACCTCCTTCACTTGGACAAGGTCCTCGAATTACTAGAATAAAAAAAATTTCACTTGGATAAGAATAAGTGCTTGTTCGCCCAGTGCGAACTTCAGTATCTGGGTCATATCGTCTTTGCCAATGGTGTTTCCCCATATCCATCCAAGATTAGTGTCATGCTCAACTGGCCTTCCCCTACCTCTACCATAGCCTTACAAGGTTTTTTGGGCCTCGTTGATTTCTACCGGCGTTTTATTCGGCACTATGCCACAATTTCTAGCCCATTGACCAATCTCCTGTGTAAAGACCAATTCATCTGGTCCGAGGAAGTCCAATAAGCCTTCACTCATCTGAAAAAGGCTACGACAAAAGCCCCTGTATTGGTGCCCACAAACTTTGCATTATCATTCACTTTAGAGATTGATACCTCTGGTAATGCCATAGGGGTTGTTCTCTAACAACAATCGTATCCCATTGCCTTCTTTAGCAAGGTCTTTTCCCACAACTAAAAATTGCCTCGACATACATTAGGGAGTTACATGCTATTATGGCGGCAGTGCACAAACGGAGACATTATTTCCTCGGTTACCACTTCATTATCATCATTAATCACAAAAGCCTCAAAGACCTCATGTGTCAGGTCATACAAACGTTGGAACAACAACATTATCTGGCCAAGGTTTTGGGATACAACTATTCCATTCAATACAAGCCAATCTCCGATAAGGTCGCGGAGAATGCCTTGTCGCGTATCGATGTCACTTTAGGCCACCATTTCTCTTTATCCATGCCTCATTTCCAGTTCTTGGATTGTCTCCATCAGTCTCTTCATGAAAACTAGGAGTTTCGTAATCTCCTGCAAAGCATTAACAACACTCTGGTGAACCACCATGAGTTCACAGTTCAACATGGTCTAATTTTCTTTAAGCACAAGATTTGGCTTCCTCACGTTGAATCACTTGGCAAATTTCATTCTACACATGTGGTAGGTCACCTGGGCTCAGCCTAAACACTTCGTCTTTTACAGGACAATTTTTTTTTGCCCTTCCATGATGTAAGATGCATGTTAGTTCACCTCACAATGCCTCCTTTTCCAACTAACCAAATATGAGACCAAGAAGTCTGCGGGATTGCTCCTACCTCTTCCCATTCCTGTCACCATTTGGGAAGATCTTTCCCTGGATTTTATTACTTGACTGCCCTTATCGCATAGGTTTTCTACCATTCTCGTTGTGGTTGATCACTTCACTAAAGGCGCTCATTTCTGAGCCTAACCATACACATACACAACTCACAAAGTGGCTGTACTCTTCATGGATATCATTTGCAAGCTCCATGGCTTCCCTCGAAGACTCATTTTCGACTGCAACTTGATATTTATCAGTCACTTCTGGTGAGAATTATTTTGTCTCTGCAGAACTAAGCTGAGAATGAGCACTTAGTATCACCCAAAAGCTGATGGCCAGACCGAGGTACTCAATCGTGTCCTTGAATAGTATCTCGAGGCCTTTAGCTGCAATAAACCCACCCAATGACACTCTTTTCTTTCTTTAGCGGAATGGTCTTATAATACAGTGGGCCGCAAGAATTTTTTTTTCTTATAATACACCTACGGCAAGCCCCTTCCTTCTATCCCAAGATACTTGGTCAATTCATCTCCAGTCGAGGTCATGGATACATTACTAACAACTCAGGCCCAACTACATTCTGCTCTTCTGCATCGTCGCTCTAAGGCATAGTCCACCATGAAAAAGCTAGCATACACTCATCATCGTGAGGTCGTTTAAGTTGTGGATGACTGAGTTTTTATGTGTCTTCGTCCATATCGTCAGCTATCTCTTCGGCCTTCTTACATGAAACTTTTAAAGCATTTCTATGGTCCTTTCTGCATCCTGGAACGTATTGGGCCAGTGGCCTATCACCTTTCACTGCCACCATCCTAAAAAATTCACCCGTTCCACATGTATATTTTGAAGCCATATCGGGGCCCCTACCCCTCGACGCTGGACCCTTTACCACCACTTAATGTCGAGAACCATCTCGTGATTGAACCATTCTCAATACTTGACTGGAAATGGGACACTACCGGTACTCCTCCAGTCCAGAAGGTCTTGGTTCAGTAGGCCGATAGCCCTAGAAGAAACCTCTTGGGAGGACTGGGTTTCTCTTTGCACCTCCTACAACCTTGGGGACAAGGTTGTTCTGCCAGAGAGGGGTGTTGATAGCAATCCTCGACCCAAGGGGGTGCACAAACTAGAGGACTGGGTTTCTCTTCGCACCTCCTACAACCTTGGGGACAAGGTTGTTTTGCTAGAGGGGGGTGTTGATAGCAATCCTCGACTAAAGAGGGTGGACAAACCACCAAAACACCTCGAGGACTATGTCTAAATTGTACCCTTCAGGATATTACCTTGCCAACAAATATCTCACAGTTATAACAACCTTGTAGGACCCACTACTTAGTTGTTTTGTATTTTCGTTATGTTGTCTGCTATGGGCCAACAGTGCCAATCTATGTCTCCTGTAGAATGATTATAAATTCTAAATAGAAATGGAAATAAGGCAAGGATTATTTCACCCATATTTCTCTCTAGTTTTTCTTTATAGTCTATAGTTAGCTCTACCATATTCTTTCACATAATTAAATTCAATAATATGGACTTGTACGATTATATGATGGTTACAAATTTTGTGTGTTATACATGGGAATCAATTCTCTCCTATTAAATTTTAACAAAAGAAAATCCTTTTCATGCTTGCTATTGACTGAATGGATGTAATTTAGTTGCATATAAATGCATTTTCTAGTACATAAGAATCATTTTAATGTTACATCTTTGTATAGTGTGCAACAATTGTACTCCCTTCACAAATTGTAATCTTGTCTACAACTAGCAGAAATAACACTTTTTGGGAACAATCTTTTCAGGGGTGAGTGTGATGTAATATCATTTCACATTATTATGTAATTTTCCTTAATTCTAAGTTTTCTTTTGAAGGAACACTTTGCTAGAAGCAGAGGAATTAATTCCCTGTTTTTTTTCAATATTTACAATTTGACTAATTAGTGAATCAAACAAGATAAGATACTTTTTGAACCTCTATAAGTCATGAACAAAAGGTTCAAAGATCTGTTGTAAGCCAAAAGAGCAAGAAATCAAAGGAAACAGACCAATCATGAAATCATGTTGCAACATCACTGTATCAAAAAACTGATACATATCACATAGAATTGCATGTTGTACTTGACGAAAATTGTCGTCGATGAGAATAATGCAGGATAAAATAGGGTGAGAGGGTGTTGAGGAGAAGAATGAAAGCAAAGAAAGAAAATGGTTGCCACCTAGGGTTGTAGCAAGTCGAGCTAGAGATTGCAATTTTTGTACAAGCAGCCACATTGTCTGGCTTGTGTCTCTGAAAATTTCTGTAATTTATAAATTTTTGTTTTGACATTTTATAACATAGGTACTATGGATTTGTTTCCAAAATTTATCTAAATGTTGTTATGTTTTGTTTTAATTTTAGTTCTCTTTGTTGCCAGCCATATACTAAGTGTTTAACCAAATAGGCTTGAGAATTTTATGGTTTAAGTTATTTGTACACATAGATTACTATTATGACATCGATATGGTTAAGTATAGTATTTGTGATCTTTGCTCAATTATTGAGTAAGATGACTTCAACCTTCCTTATATTTTTGTAGAGTTTTCAATTATCTCATTTTTTAAATTTTTGAAACATGAAATATGAATTAGAATAATATATTCAACATATTCTAACAAAATAAATTGATCAAAACCCATTTAATTAATATCACCATGGAAGTGAAATATAAATTCATTAATTTTCATATTATTCTACCATGAATGCCTTTTTCTAAGTGCATCTTCAAAATGTAGTCAGCTGCAGGTTTTAGTTCTATCAAATTGGGTTAACAGTGAAGCTAAAGTCCTTTTAACAGTATAGAAATCATGTACAAGCCACTACCAACGACACTAACACCATAAAAAATTTTATCCAATTTTTCTCATAAATCAAATTTAGGAAGAAAAAGATATAGGCTTGGTAATTTTATGGTAAAAATCAATGATTCAAAACTTGGAGGATTCCTCTAACTCATTCAATCTCTTATCCTTCTTCTTCGATTCAGCTTCATAATCTCTCAACCTTTCATTTATTCTCTCATGTACTCAACACAAGTATACACACATCAAACACTAGAAAAGCAACAATCTTTGAAGAGAAAAATCAAAAGGGATTCTGATTATTCTACCGAAACTCCAGTGGGTAGCTTTAAAACAATGTTTCTTTATTTGATTTGGTGTTGGGGGCAAAGCGCAATGCATCCAAGGAGAGATAAAATGGGTGATGTGCCATCATTTTCTTCTATTTTCTAAACCCTTTTTGCACCATTTTAATTATTGATTGGTCTTAATTGTCAATTAATCAGGCAGTTTTATTATTTGAGCTCATTTAGCTAATTTGATGTTTTTAATCTAATTTCAGGAATTAATGAAACATTGGGCTTAATCCGGATTTTGGTTATGGACTTGAAGAGGGCAAATAAAGCAGCGCTTACCTTAGTTAATTTCTAATTAGGAAATTTCGCAATTTTATTTTATGTTGTTCAGTGTTTATTTCGTTTTGGGCCAGAGTATTGTAAATAGGGCCCAGTTACTTTGAGTGACTCTTTTTAAATAGCAGCCTTGGGATTCGTGCAAGGCATTCTATTTCTGCTATTTTCATTATTCAGAGCTTTGGTTTTAGGTTTTCACGTTTTTCTGTTCCCTTGTTACGGTTTTCGTTTTTAATGCAAATTTCCGTTTTCTGCTTCTAATTACGAGTTCATTCTTGCTTCTTCTTCTACTTTCATTTACGTTTCTGTCTCATTTACGTTTCTGTTCATTTACGTTTCTGTCTCATTTACGTTTCTGTTCATTTACGTTTCTGCTTCATGTTTCATTTGCGTTTTCTATTTGAATCCATGGAAGGCTAGATTTTCTGGTGTTGTTTCCTTTTGAGGACGAAGCCCAACTCTCTTTGAGGTTTCGCTTGTAATGTGGTTTCCTGGCAGTTTTCCCTTCACCAGTTATCCCAATTTCGTGAATATTAATCAGTGCACGCTTTGTGTTCGATTAATTGCCTCTGAGCCTAACTTGCGTTCATGCTTAATGGACGAAGGGCTAACTGGTGTATGTGGTGCCTAATCACGTATTGAAAACCCTAAGTTGATTTTCGCTTAGTAAATTGAAATAGGGTTGGATTAAGTGGTTGACTGTTAGGGACGAATTCTCCATAACCCAGGATAAGAGAATGGCTTCTGAATCAGAGGAAACAACCCGTTTTTAATATTAGTAGTTTCGTATTCCAGTTACTTGTTCTGCTCTTTAATTACCAAACAACCAAACCCCCCCCCCCCAATCGTTACTGTTACTGCAAGTATATTATGAACATTTGGTTTGTCACTGCTCGTTGGGAAACGACCTAGGATCACTTCCTAGTTACTGCATTTTCATGTTTATTTGATTCGGGTACGGCCTCGATCAATGGGTATGATAGCAAATGCTATGTTTTGAATTGAGTTTGAACATGGTTATTTTTAAAGCCTATGTATTTAAAAATGATATATGATTCTACAAGAGTTATGGATATCATGGAAGGATGTTGTAATTCTTAAATTATTTGTCAAAACAATAAGCTTTTATGGATTGTATATGATCAAAACACGTCACAGTCATTTCTTTAAAGCATTTTTGCTCCTAAGTATTTGTCATCTTCAAAACATTTTTATGGATTTGACCCTTCAAATTAATATTCTCTGGTACTAACATTATCTTCATGTACACACAGGAGTTGTTGGTGCACTAAAAACTAGGTCTAGTTTTATTATTAGAAACTCATGTTAGAAAATAAAACAAATAAACAAGAAGAAGATGTAAAGTCTCAAACTAAATAAAAGAAGAACAATAGTAATACAACTTCAAAATATGAAAGAACATGAGTTAACAATGCAATATAACATACAATAAGCACAAAGTAAAGTAATTTTAAAGGATAAGTTTTAAATAGTCTGAGTTGAAGTGCACAAACGCTAATCTTAGAGAGAAAACACCCTCACTGTGGTAGGAGAATCTAATTGTGCTCCTCTCTCAAAATACGAAAACTCATCGAAAGGATCCCGAACCTTCTTAACACTAATATTCTTTCTCTCAAAAAAAGTAATTTTTTTAAGAATAAGAAGAGAAGAAATTTAGAAAATACAAAATTATTTTTCTACTTATATTTTTTACTAAAGAAGTAGAGTGATATATATAGACACAACACATTTTTTTATTGTTCCTCCCAACGTGCAGGAGAAGAAGAAGCTTAACAAACCAATTACAGTTGGAATTAATCACTAAGCTTAACAAAAAAAATTGTAACCTTAAAAATCAAAACAAAATGAAAGAGCTCTCCTCCACCTACAAAACTACTCACACCTAAAAGATTCACCTAATATTTAATCCCAAAATAATAGGAGTTTAATGCATTACAAAAGAATGAGTTGGTAAACATAATATATTTAGAAAATCTCTTTAAGAAAAGGATAATATATATATATATATATATATATATATATATATATATATATATATATATATATATATATTTAAAATATTAAATTAGAAATAAAATATTTGCCAACATTCCCCCACATAATTTAAAATTTTAAAACATTTTAAAAAACAGAATTTATATAAAAACATGAAAAGAAAGAGCATGTGATATTGCATTTTAGTATAACGAACCTTTCGGGTTTAAGTCTTATACCTAGTGTTTATGAACTTCCACCCGAAAAAAATGTAGAGACTTAATTGTCTTGAACTACACCTTCTTTAACCAGACATTAGTACACAATCCCTACAATATTGGTATTCATTTAGGTTCTAATAAGTGGTTGCACGTTACATGGCCTTGTGCATGTATCTTGTTTCATGAGTGTCACTTACAGATTAGCCAATATCTCACAATGGCGACCCCACCACCATACTCATTAGGTGAATTCTGAAAGAGTGGTTTGTGACCCCACCTTTACAGTAATTGTCATCAAATTCATTAAGAGGTATTTTTTTATACCAAAAAAATACACATATGTAAATACCCCAACCTTAATATTACTGCAATTTACAATACACCTCGTAATAGGAATGAGAAACGGAACAACTCCTTAAAAAATTACTTTGGTGTACTTTAGTCAACAAACAATTTCAATGTTACACATTAAACTCCATTCATGGGATCACCAATCACATGAAGAGGGGGTATCCATTGTTGTGACTAAATAATGCGCTTGAGTCTCATTTCCCTCGATGACTTAAATACTTGTTGGTGCGTCAACTCTTTGTAAGCGAATCTGCAATATTGTTTTTTGACCAAGCAAAGTCAAGAGAAATAATACCATGAGAAATCAAATTTCTGATAGACTTATGTCTCACTCTTAAGTATCTTCTTTTTTCATTAAATTTTTTGCTGGTAACTTTAGATATAGATACTTGACTATCACAACACATTGAAGTTAGAGGTATAGGCTTATTCAACAAGGGCAAATCACATAGAAAATTTTTAAGAAACTTAGCCTCATTAGTAGCAGTATCTAAAGCAATAATTTATGCTTCCATGGTAGAACATGAAATAATAGTTTGTTTAGTAGATTTTCATGATACTGTACCACCAGCTAAAGTAAAGACATAACCACTTGCCGATTTAGTTTCATCAGAATCAAAAATCCAATTTGCATCACTAAACCGCTCAATAGCAACCGGAAAACATGTATAATGAATGCTATAATTAATGGTTCCTTTTAAGAATCTAAAAACCCTTTCTAATGCAGTCCAATGAGAATGATCAGGATTATTAGTATACCTTCCTAATCTACTAATTGCATATGCAATGTCAGGCCCAGAGAAGTTTGTCAAATGCAACAATGAACCAATAATTTATGAAATGCATATTACTACCAAATATCAGTATGTCATCATCTTTCTTTATAAGCTTAGTACCCAAAATCACATCTACAGGACCAAGGTCCTTCATATCAAAATTACTAGACAAGAAAGACTTCACATCATTTATGAAATGCATATTACTACCAAATATCATCATGTCATCCACATAGAAACATAAAATGACACATCCATTATCATCAAATTGTTTCACATACACACATTTATCACTATTATTGATTTGAAAACCATATGAAAGAACAACTTGGTCAAACTTTTTGTGCCATTGCTTTGGAACTTGTTTCAAACCATATAAAGATATAACAAGTTTGCAAACTTTTTTTTTCTTTATCTGGTTCTACAAAGCCTTTAGGTTGGTTCATATAAATTTCTAATTCTAATTCACCATTTAAAAAAGCAGCTTCTACATCCATTTGATGAATTTCCAAATTAAAAACACAAGCAATTGTAATTAAAACTCTAATGGTAGTAACTTTACAGATACGAGAATATGTGATCGAGGCCGTACCCGAATCAAATAAACATTAAAAATACAGTATCTAGGAAGTGATCATAGATCATCTCCCAACGAGCAATGGTCAACCAAACGTTCATAACAGATTGTAATAAAACAGTAACAAATAGGGGGGGTTGTTTGTTTTTGTAAATTAAAGAGCAAGTAAATTTGAATTAGAAAATATCATAATTAAAACATGTTGTTTTCCCTTGATTCACAAGCAAGTCTCTTATCCTAGGTTACGAGGATTTATCCTTTATTAGTTCAACCACTTAATCCAACCCTAAATTAAATTACTAAGCAAAATTTAACATAAGACATTCATTATGTGATTAAGAAACACATACACCAATTAATCATGAACGAAACTGATCATTAAGCATGAACGTAAATTAAGCGCAGAGACAATTAATCAAGCACTAAGCATACATGGATTAATAGCAACAAATATAGAGTAATTGGTGAAGAGGAAAAACTTATCAGAATGCAATAGTAATAATAAAACCTCAAAGAGAGCTGTGCTTGATCCTCAAGAGAAAACAACGCAGGAGACATAGCCTTCCATTAATCAATAGAAAACAAAATTGTAGTAGAAAACAAAGAAAACTAGAATTGTTCTCCAAAACGAAAAAAAACTAAAACCAAAGAGAGAGAGAGCCTAAAACTAGAACCTTGGTGCTGTTATATAGTTCTCAACCCCAAAGCTTACAAATCTGTTTTAAGTCCAAGCCCATAAATAAAATAAAATTTAGATAAGATAAGATAAAATCTAGATAAAATAAAATCTAGATGAGATAAAATCTAGATAAGATAAGATAAGATAAGATCTAGATAAAATAATATCTAGATGAGATGAAATCTAGATATGATAAGATAAAATCTAGATGAAATAATATCTAGATGAGATAAAATCTAGATAAGATAAGATTTGGTAGAATAAAATTGTCTGCTCTCTTCAAGTCCAAGCCCAATTCCGGATTCAAGCCCAATTACTTATAATTCTTTTGAAATTAAATTAAAAACACAAAATTAATCCAGTAGGCCCAAATGATAAAACTACATAATTACTTTGACAATTAAGGCCAATCAGTAATTAAAATGGTGACAAAAAGGGTTAAGAAATATGAGAAAATGATGACACATCAATATGTATCAAAGAAATCTACATCTTCTACTTGTTTACACCCAATCACAACAAGTCTTGCTTTAAATTTTTCTATAGATCCATCAGTTCTTAGTTTCTTTTGAAAAACTCATTTACAACCTATACTTTTACAACCAGGGGGGAGATCAGTTAGAAACTAAGTTTTATTAGTTTTAGGAGAACTCATTTCATCATTAATAGCTTCTTTCCAAAAAGGTGCAACAATAGATGATAAGAGACCGCTTAGGATCGTCTTGAAAACAGGTATAAAAAGAAAGGAACATGACCCTAACTGCGACCTGCCGGTAGAACCAAAGTTATCAAAATGAGCAAGACCTTAACTAGGACCTACCGGTAGAACCAACATTATCAGTTCTTAACCAAAGAACAAGGGAAAAGCTTGCACAATAGAGAAACTCTCAAATTTTATTAATCTTCAAATTCTCCCTAAAAAAGAGTTTAGGGATTCTATTTATAACTCCTACTAATAACCCTAAATTAGGTCCAAGGCCCAATAACTAATCTAATAATTAAAAGACTTGGAAATAACAATAAAAAGGTAGTCATCCATTACAAGTCCAAACATAGGCCCAAAATACAATTAAAAACAAAAAATAAATATTATTCTAAAAAGTTGGCTAAAATTTATGAGCATGTTGGACTTAATTATTTTCTAATTAGCCCAATATTAATAGTCCATCAAAATTGATCAACTCAGCCCATGAATGCTTCTTGTCTTGTAAATTGGGCTTCCCAAAGTGATTCTTCAAGTTGGACCCAAAGCATCTTCATCAATTTGTAGAGGAGTGTCCCAATTAGGTGCAACCCTTAATTCACATTGGTCTCTTTCCTCTTTGATCTTTAGAATCAAGCCTTGCAAAGCTTGCTTCATCCTCTTAGTCTTGGACCTTATCATACAACCTCTAATCCCATGTAAGGGATCATTAGACTGGTTGCACCTCTATCAATAGACCTCATGGCCTTACCATAAGTTTTAGGATCATCTTCAAGTAGAAAAGAATAAAATTCATAATCAAAATTCTTAACTTTTTTAGATCTTTTTCTCCTCCCAGGTTCAAAAATAATGTCCTTATTAGCATTACTACAAGATGATAAATTAAAACAATAAGTATCACAAATAGGTGTAGACAATTTATTTTTTAAAGGAAAAATACTTTTAAAGAAAGTGGCATCTCTAGAGTCCATAATAGTATCATTAGAAATTTCGAACACATATGAATTAACAACCAAGAATCTATAAGTAGTACTATGAAAAGAATATCCAACAAAAACACAATCAATAATTTTTGGTCCAATTTTCTTTTCTTATTAATAGGGATGTTAACCTTTGAAAGACACTCCCACACTTTAAGATATTTAAGATTTGGTTCTTTTTTTCTCCATAGCTGATAACAGGTTTTTTCAAATTTTTTAGAAGGTACCCTATTAAGAAAATGACATGCAGAATATAAAGCTTCACCCCATATACCTAAACATTCAACATGTCTAAGTCTAGCATGCCATATACCAAAACATTCAACATTTGCAAGAAACGAAGAAATTCTAGATATTTTATTAATAGAAAGAGACATAAGACTTAACTTAAAGAGACCATCACAAATGTAGATTTTACCAATAAAAACATCATGTCTAGTAATAACAACTCTATTGGACTCAAAAATAACCTTGTACCCTTGTTGGACTAACAAATAAGTACTTATTAAATTTTTCCTAATATCAAAAATGTGATAGACTCCATCTAAAACAAGAAAATTGGCGAAGATAATTCTAGCTTCACTTGACCTTCTCCTAACACATGTGCCATACTCCCCAAAACATATTTTAAATAATAGTAGAAATTTGTAAAGAGATAAGTAAAATATCTACTATTTGAATTTTGTTCATTTTATTGCTTTGTGTGTTATATTTTCACGTGTTTTCTTTTTTTTTTTTAGCAAGGAGCTACATATATAGAGGCAACCAATCACCAACATGTAGCAACAAAATACTTGTACCACTAACGTTAAACAAAAAAAAAACCGAACAACAAACTTCCTAATGTTGAAGACTTGTAACATTCACAAAAGAAATTGACCAAGTAAAATATAACTTTGTAACATATGGGAATAGAAGTAGTGGGATGCTTTTAGTTTTTCACGGAAACTAATTCCAAAAGCATTTTATCTTTAAAAAACATAATTGATGAAGAAAATATATTTTAATTTTAAATTTTAAATTATAAGAAAATATTTTCCAACAATATCCCCCAAATTTAAAATTTAAAGAAATGAAATAATATAATAAAAAACATAATGGAGCATTATACATTGTGTTTTCACCCTTTTCAGCTTAATCATATCTATGACAGACATTTTGATAAAACAAAATGTTACGGTAGAAAAGATTATGCAGGAAGAAAGTAGTTTTTTCTCTCTAAAACTGTTAGAAAATAAAATAAAATAAAATAAAAGAACAATTGTAGCAATACAACTTCAGAATATGACAAACATGGGTTAACAATGCAATACAACATACAATAAGCACAAAGGATAATAATTTTAAAGGAGAGGTTTTAAATAGTCTGGGTTGAAGTGCACAAATGTTATTCTTAAAGAGAAAATGCCCCACTGCATTGGTAGGAAAATCTAATTGTGCTTCTCTCCCAAACCCATTGGTTCTAATAGTGTGCAGTGAAAGGATCCCCGAACCTTCTCAACACCAATGTCCTTTCTCTAAAAAAAAGTAATTTTTTTAAGAAGGAAGAGAAGAAATTTAGAAGAAAATGCAAAATTATTTTTATACTTATGTTTTTTCTAAAGGATGAGAGTGATATATATAGACACAATACAAGGTGTAGCATGGTAACAAAAAAATTGCAGCACATTTTTTTATTGTTACTCCTAACTTGCAGGATAAAAAGAAGCTTTACAAACCAATTACGTTTGGAACTAATTACTAAGCTTAACAAAA
The DNA here is from genome assembly GCF_000004515.6 of Glycine max. Classification (NCBI taxonomy): domain Eukaryota; kingdom Viridiplantae; phylum Streptophyta; class Magnoliopsida; order Fabales; family Fabaceae; genus Glycine; species Glycine max. Next base: position 13,289,586 of record NC_016088.4, on the reverse strand, counting down.
AAATTTGTAACATGAAAAAATCAAAAGAGAATGAAATAGCTATCCTTCACCTACAAAATTGCATGTAACTAAAATATTCACCTAATATTTAATCCCAAAATAATAGGAGTTTAATGGATTACAAAAGATTGAGTTGGTAAACATAATATATTTAGAAAATCTTTTTAAGAAAAGGATAATATATATATATATATATATATATATATATTTATATATATATATATATATACACATATATGTAAATTTTAAATTATTAATAAAATATTTACCAACAACTCGTACCATTTTCTCAAATTATAAATGGTCATCATTTTGCCTAAGGAAAATGTTGTCATCTGGTTTTGTTCATTGCATAATAGGCCAGACAACTACCTCAAAGGAACAATCAATAGCTCAGTGTTGTTTTTCAATACATTTGCATTAGCATTAGTCGGGAACATCAATATTTAAATTGTACAATAAACATCCATGTTTGTATTCAACAGTGCTTTGAAAGGACTTTTGACGATACTCCACAAAGTAAATCCAAGGCTGTTGTTAGGTGGATTGTTGTTAAAGTAAGTCATTTAAAAAATGCTTCTAATTATATTTTAGTACTATGTAGACTAATTTGTACTTAACGTTGAATATCTAAATTTCATAATGTATTTAGTGTAATAGACAAAAAGGAAGCACTAACTGTGGGTATTATGTCATGCATTGAATGTCAACTATAATCTTAGGAAATTTCAAGAATAATTGGGAAACGGTAATTGTTTAATTCAAACAAATTTATTTTTTTTATGATTGATATTATATTATTAACATATGTTTTATTATATCATGCAATATTTCAATGATGCTAGACCATTGGAACCAAAGAGATTGAAGGCGTTTCGCATACAGTGGGCAAAATATTATTTGAAAGTTAAAAATGAAACCTAGGATGTTTAGGCAATTTTGTAATTGTAGTTTAATTACTTTATATTTTTTACAATTCATGTCTCCTTAACATTAAATATTCTTTTAATTCATAGTGACTAATAAATTTTTTATGAAATTTCTGGTAAAAACTATTTTAAAACAGAAGGAAAATTATATGTTATGTGGTCTACTTTTAAAATTTGCAGGTTAATTTTGGGGTTATTAAAAAAACAGACACCATATTAAAAAAAAAATCCTAAAAACATCGATTTTTTTTAAAAAAAACAACATCGGTTTTTAATAAAAATCGATGTTAATATATACATACAACATCGGTTTTTACTAAAAACCAATGTTGTCTTCATATATTAACATCAGTTTTGATTAAAACCGATGTTGATATAAAGATATATAACTTTTTTTTATAATTCTTATTATATAACATCGGTTATTTAAATAACCGATGTTGTAATTTTATATTAACATCGGTTTTAGAAAATCGATGTTAACGATAATACTTTCAACGTTGGTACTTTCAACATCAATTAATAACCGATGTTGAAACCCTATTTTTTAGTAGTGTGACATAAACAAGGATGGTGGCCTTGGAGGGAGCTCAAGTGACTCAAGAGGTATATGGCCTCTGAATAATAGTGGAGGTGTTGTTATTCATTTTGCGTTGTTTTTAATTTGTATATTTTGGTCTAACGTGGTCAAGGTCTTTATATTTTCACATGAATTTAGTTCTCAAAGTTTAGAAACATATGGATTTAGTCATTCCTAAGTTTAAAAAACATGATAAATTCTTAAAAAGGAGGGACTAAATCCACATGTTTGAGACTATAAATTGGTCGATTTGAAAATATAGAAAATAAAAACATACTTTTCCCTTTAATTTTCATGGTGGGATCTATGCCATATCCTTGGGAAATCAATTTTTTGGCTTCTTCAGGAATTTATGCTAGTCCGATTTATTTTTGGGTTGTACATATAAATAAAATTTTAGTTGAGTGAGAGAATTGGTGAAGATTTCATTTTTTGGTGAGTAGAAAATTGAAGATCCAACCACTAGTTTATACTTAATTGGGTCAGTGTAAGATATCTTAATCAGCTAGCCCATAGCATTAAACATAAATGCTGATAGTGAAACCATTCTTTGAACAAATCAAGACTGGAACATCGACAAGAGACGGTGAGAGCTGCTTCTTAGAAATGGGCATATTACATTTGGATCATCACTAGTACAATCCTCGGAGGCATCACTGGTGCCTTGGAAATTGTTGATGATGACTACCATAATAAGGACTACCACTAGCAATCCCATCGGCAACAACACCAGCATCAGTACTAGCACTAGCACCAACACTAGCAATACCACCAGAACTAGCACCAACATCCACTACTAGAAATGTGTGTTTTTATGACGGTCATTCTATGACAGTTCTTTTGGAACCGCCTTAGAAAAAGAGCCAGTGGCATTTTTGTAATTATCTTATTGAAAAAAGCCTTTTACAACACACATTCTATGACAGTTATTGAAAACCGTGTTAGAATGTGTGTTATGTTCATACAAATTACGACGGGTTTTATTAAGGCCCCATCATTATCTCAATTGAATTTAAAAGCCCTATATATGAGTGGTCTACGCGTAGCCAGCAAAACTAGTTTGTCTTCCCTCTTGAGCTAGATCTCTTGAACTTCCACGGTCGCCTTCCATCAATAAGTTTTCCTTCCCTTGGTGAAGAGCTCCCTTGGGTGTGAAGCCCTTCGTTGAAGCGCTTAGTTCTCCTCAGTGAAGCCCTCCCTCGTGCATCATCTCTCTCTCACTTATGGCATCGTCTCTCTCATTGGGCAGAAACCCTAAGCCCCAATCCTGCGACGGATCAGAAGTAGAGGCTCCTCATCCAGTCCCTAACCAACCCCTTCTTCTTGGGCTCCAACTACAACCAGCTTGAACCAATCCAATCCCCACTTTCTCCTCAGTTTTTCCAGAGATAGTGTACACGTTAAACTACGTGCCTGATAGTGCGCTTCCATTGAGTGATAGGGTGGAAAGTAGTAGTAACCAGAAAGTGAAGGTGCTTGGTGTTCTTGATACCTTGCCTCCTATTGCGACAACTAGGAGTTCTATTATGATGGAGAGGCACGGGGTTAGGCCTGAGCATGGTATTGTGGAACATGGAGGAGGGTTGTCTCGTGGGAAATTTGGAGCTGAGGGGGAATGCGAAAGTTATTGGGCCTGAGCAAGTGGTGAAATTGTCACAGAAGGTGGTGGCACGTATTTTGTTGGGCGTGGGGTTTGAAGGTGCCATGGAAGGTTCTGTTGAGGACTTCTCTGAAGTATTGAGCGGACGAATATGTAAAACAAGAACAAATTTGAGAGTGCTTGCTGATAGTTACAAGAAGCAGTGCTCAGCCATTGAGCTTCTGAAGATGTTGCTTAAAACAGTGGGGTTTAGGTGATTTAGGTGAGTTTAAACACTTTCTAATTTGTAAAGGTGAAGTGAAGCTTTTTTAGCAATTGCTTGAGGAATCTTTGATTTTTGTGTTATTGTATTTTTCCACTTCTCTTGGGTTGTATGTTGAAAATAGACAATGGGGATGGAGCTAAGAGTTTGTTATTTGATTTTGACAGGTTATGTTCGACATGGTGGGTGCAGAGATGTAGGTTGCTAACAAAAGTGAGAGAGCAATCTCACTTGAGGCAAATGGTCAGGTTGTTCTAACTCCCGATTAGGATGGGTGGAATGGAGGGATGAAACTTGATTATGGAAATGTATGCTACTGTTGGATTTTGTATGCCGGCATTTGCTGTCATTGCTGCTTCTCTACTTCGGGTGGATCTATCATGTGTTCTAGAGCATGTGGTAGCAGAGTTGATTGCATTCCTTTGAAAAGTATGTTATTCTTCTCACTATAATACATTCATCAACTTAACTTATTATGTATTTTTTTTATCAAAACTTAATGTATTTGATTTGATTTTGAAGTCAAATTTTATGAATTGAGTTTCCCACGGTAAGGGGGTGAAATATTCTAAGCCTTGTTTTACTGGTTTGCAAATAGGCTAATCATGCTCTAAGGCAGGCTACCTTGGGAACCTTAAATTCACTTATAGTTGCTTATGGTGATAAGATTGTTTTGTTTGCTTATGAAGTTATTATCGTAGAACTGTCGAGACTAATTAGGTTTGTCTTACTAAGCTACTCTTTGTACATTGGCATTGGTGATATGGAATGATTGATTCTATTTTCTTTTGATGCTTGTGTTTCAGTGATTCTAACTTGCATATGATAGCTCTTGCCCTGGAACTCTGTTGCACATTAATGGGTGACAAGAGGTCAAATCAAAGTATTGGTTTGGCCGTTAGAAACAAAGTTCTTCCCCAAGCTTTAACATTAATTAAAAGCTCATTGTTGCAGGGGCAAGCACTTTCGGTAATTTTGATGCATGTGACTGAACTTGTCCCAATTTATATGAAATAAAATAAATGCATTCTCAGGTTTTGTTTGCTGAATGCTACAGGCTTTGCAAAACGTTTTTGCTGCTTTAGTCTATTCTGCAAATACTAGTATTGATTATGTGTTGGAGTCATTATTTGCCTCTGCTAAGCCTTCTCCACAGTCTGGTGGCATTGCTAAACAAGCTTTGCATTCGATAGCTCAGTGTGTTACTATTCTATGCCTTGTTGCTGGTGATCAGAAGTGTTCATCTACAGTGAAAATGCTCACTGACATTCTCAAGGATGACAACAGTTCTAACTCCGTAAGCTTTTCTCTTCAGTGAAAATGCTCATCTACAGTGAAAATGCTCACTCACATTCTCAAGGATGACAGCCGTTCTAACTCCGTAAGCTTTTCTCTTCAGTATTTCTATTGTGTAGTGAATTTAATTGATAATCCATCTCAGTATTTAACTATTTATGCAGTTGCAGCCTGCTCTAATTCAATCTGATCTTGCAGTTTATAGGTGTTGGTTTGCTGTCAGTTTTATCCCGTCATTTCCTATAACTCCTTATATTTCTAATTTCTTTTCTTTCTTTTTAAGTGGCTATGCTCTGATAGAATATCTTCATAGTATTTTAGACTTTATATAGAATATCATAGCATATCTTGATTATCTTTTGAAGATCTCTAGAATCAATTGTGGAATTGCTTGTTCCCAACACCTCTCAAATAAAATGAAATATATTTCCACAACAGTAGATTGTTCCTTGTCTTCTATGTGTACTAATCATTGTGCATTTTCCCTTTTAATTTTGAAAGGCTAAGCAGCACCTTGCACTTTTATGTTTGGGGGAGATTAAAAGTCCCTAAAGCATCATCTAAGGCTAAAACCATTAAACGAGAAGGAAAAAGCCATACTATCAAGGGATTTTTTGTTGGCTAACCATAAGCACAAGAGTTTCTCCTTCATGTAGTGTGACGCATGATGACGTTCTAATCTTTAGCAATATAACCACTTAGTAGTCAAGGGATCATGGAATACTTTCTCCCCCAAAGAATACAAGAATACACAATGTTAATGGAAAAGTCCAACAAAATTCAACAATTTATGGCCCATGAATGATAGATATCTCAATAGCATCTAACTCCCTTGTCTTGTTGTTGCCCAGCCAAATCCTTCAAACTCCACTCTCTTCTCATTCCATTGCTTCTTACCAACCTTGGTCCAACATCCCCTTCACTATTGATGCGTCTATGATGTTCAGCCTTAACCTTGACCAATGGTCCACTACGTGCACATTTGGGTGGGGTCATGTTCCTTGACCAGTTTCTATTAGGTTTCTTTGTTTCTTGTGGTGGGAGACATTCATCATCCCTATCAGAATTTACCGTTTGTACTTCATTATATATTTTAAAGAACTTTTTCTATCATTAAATAGAATAACAAAGAATAATTTCTCACTACGTTGGTAAGAACTTCATTAAATAATTTAAAGAACTTGTTGTCACCCAACCAAAAGTGTGAGATTCTTCATTGTTAATTTTTTTAAAAAAATATTTTTTACTCACATGATAGTTCATATTGCCATGAACAAATGTAAAACTATCCATAAGAGATTCACATATCAAATTTTAACATGTTATAATTATGTTTAATTAATTTTTTTATATATCTAAATATTTAAATTTAGTAGGTTTATTGTTTTGCATTTTTTTAATGTAGTTCACCTTGATGGGTCAATTTCCATCCTCTAGTACTAAGTGCATTCTCTTAATTTATTTTCTTTTGGATTACTATACCTAGTTTTCTTAAAGTAGATGAACTATTAAAAATTGTTTTTGAATGACAATAAAGAAAAGTTTCCAATAAATAAAGAAAAAGGCTTAGATATACAGTTTTATAAACAAAGATTCACCATAAAACATTGAAAGCAATGCATATTTTTAACTGAATATGTCAATGAGTGTATGAAATTGAAGAAAATGGCTTATGAAATATAGGATGAATTTGGTTAAATTTGTTTCTTAAAAAATACTTATTTTAATAAAATTAGGAGTTTTTTTTGTTTTTTTTTCCTTATGTTTGTCTCTAAATTTTTATACTTAAATAAAATGTTTTTTCTCATTTTGAGAAGTAAATTCTATCTGTTTATTAAGAATTTTTTTTAAGAAAACACTTATTTAAAAAAATTAAGTTAAAACAAACCCGTCCATAATTAATACATGAAAAGTATGTGATGTTTAATCATGTTACATTGAAAAAACTAGTTCTAATTGTGAAAATAACTTAATTTTACAAAAAATATCATTTGTTTTCATGACAAAAACACGGGTAAATTATTTTTCTCTCTTCAAAATAGGAGCTAGGGCAAGCATAATAATTAATCAAACATAATTTTGGTCAATCCCTTCATGCTTCTTTTCCCAACCCCTTATATTGAAAAAGTTAATTCTAATTGTGGAAATAACTTAATTTTACAAAAATGTCATTTGATTTCATTACAAAAACACGAGTAAATTATTTTTCTATATTGGTAGAAGGAAGGATCTAAGTACATATGCACACATAGAAAATATTGTTATTGAATCTTTCCAGACCCCTTTTGAAGAGATAAAGTCTGCTGCCTCATATGCTCTTGGTAACATTGTTGTTGGTAATCTTCCAAAATACTTGCCATTTATCTTGGATCAAATTGATAATCAGCAGAAGAAACAATATCTCTTGCCTCATTCTTTGAAAGAGGCGTGTTGCCTTAACAAAATCTATCTAGTTAATTTGATTTCTTTCTAATATTTAATATATATACGCAATCATGAAAACTTGTGAATATTTAATTTAATATATATACAATTCTCTTGCCCCTACCTGGTAGGTAATTGTGAGACAATCTGTAGATAAAGCAAAGTTTCAAGAGTCCAGTGTGGAGAAAATACTTAATTTACTCTTCAACCATTGTGAAAGTGAGGAAGAGAGAGTGTGCAATGTAATGGTGGAGTGTTAAGGCAAAATTGCTCTTATTGAGCCTGTTAAACTCATCCCTGCACTCAAGGTATCTGAATTTTCTTTTGGTATCCTATACTTGTGCCTGTGACTTACAAGTGTTGTATTTGATGATTGTTTTTATATGGTTTGAAACTTCTATAGGTAAGAACAACCAGCCCATCTGCATTTACTCGAGCTACTGTTGTCATTGCTGTGAAGTACTCCATAGTTGAGCGTCTAGAGAAGATAAATGAGATCATATACCCTTAAATATCTTTATTTCTGATGCTTATCAAGGATAACAATAGGGTGAGTTTTTAATCACCTTACTGAATGTCGTTCAAGAAATATAACATGCTATGTTCTTTTTATTGGTTGCATATTTGTGCCATACTGGTCGATGGTTAATTAGTTGGAACTTTTGCAGGTTGTTATTATGAGTATGCAACATGTTAGGCGAGCTGCTGTTTTGGCTATAAGCACATTAGCACACAATAAGCCGAATCTCATTAAGGGGCTTCTTCCTGATCTGTTGCCTCTTCTATATGATCAAACTATTGTTAAGGTAACCTGAATTGTGGCATTCTATTCCATTTATTTCAGTTGAGTATATATCATTACAATAAAAACTCGACTTTATATTCCCCATTATTCTAAGAACATTTTAATTTAGTTTTAATATATTTTGTAATGGCTTTTTAATCTACTAGAAAGATGCCTTTAAAAAAATAGAAAATCTTCTATTACTGGCAGTGTCTCATTTTAATGAAATTTATGTATGATTGTTATAATATAGTTAGAGACAAAAATAATTTTCTTATACATTAATTAGTTGAATGGTCACACGTTTTTATCAATTATTATGTGGCACTTAAGTAGCAGTGTATTGGTGTCAATCATTATAATATAGCTGAGATGGAGATGACTACAAAAAATGAAATTATTTTTTTAAAAAATAATACATTCTAAGACGGTTGTCTTTAAGACCGTCTTTGAATGAGGTACACTCTAAGAAGGTCCTTGGCAGGAACCCGTCTTAGAATGTTATACATTCTACGACGATTCAATACAACCGTCATCATAGATGTCTACACTTTCTATGATGCCTAATACGACGACGGTCGATAACCGATGTTGTAAGCCACAAATAACCGATGTAGTATGCTTTTATTGTAGTAGTGATCAACACTTGCACCAGGACCAAAGCACGAACTCCGGGAGAATACCGTGCATTTAATTTCTCATGCCGCCATGAACCTGGATTGTTTTGAGGTAATGACCCTTCTCCAGCGGTGGAAGTGGATGACCTTAGCACTCTCCAAGAATTTTGTCTAAAGAAATTAGATCCTTTTGTTCTAAAAGCCATGTTAAAAGGTCCTTTTTCGATGTTGTTTCCTGTGGGATAAGTGCGGCATAGTGTGTTGATAATAAAACAATGATCTGACCATTTCCATAATTGGTGATGGGAGTGTCTTCCTTTAGATAATTCCCCTAATAAACAAAGGGGAAATATTATATACTATCCAAAAATATAAGAATACATACTATACTGATAGATGATCATTCATTGGAAAATTAGTTTTAATGGGATTAATCTTATTCATGTGTATACAAAAACTTATTAAACACCTTCATATAATTATATTACTGATTGGTAACTTGATGGATTATAGAACTTGTCCACTTTTGCTTGAATTATAATATATATATATATATATATATATATATATATATATATATATATATATATATAATGTCTTGATTCATTTTTGCATTGTGATAGACATAATAAAATTATTCACCTATATATGAATTCAAGCTTTAGAGATAGATGACTCTTAACATGGTCACTTCCTATCCTTGCTCTCCAAAGCTTCAATTCATGCCCTCTTTATGGCTGTCAATATTATGAAAAAATATATGGCAATAATATGAACCAAATGCAATTTTGAAATTTTGCTAATTGCATGGTTGCAATTTAATTGAAAATTTGATAATTAGCCTAACCAAAATGGTTCACTACCACTTCCATGATCTATACTAGCATATATTAAATAGCTATTTTGTAACCAAGATCTATGAAGATAGATATTGTTGCGCAACCGAAGGGTAAATACCAGAGAGATTTTACACCAATGAGTCATAGGTAACTATATAAACGAACTTGACACAACACTATAACTCAAAACTTTAAGGGTTTTATGGGTTTTTCCTTCACTTATATGATGTTAAACCTTCTTATTTCTACATAATGTGGGACTTCACCTCACATTTGTACTCTAAGAATCTTCCTTTCAAGTGTGAGTTTCATCCACATGGTAGCTTCCCCTTCGAGCGGAAGCCATTTTCATCGACGAGTATTTCCATGGTGACCATTAGAGTTTACATGCTTTAGATACTTGCACCGCTGCTCCACCCACGGGATACACCACCTGGAGTCACTGCCAGGAAGACTTTCGATCCAAGGAATCCCCAAACCAAAAGGATCCACCGCAACCATTTTACTCATCTAAGTTGATTACCAAGTCGAACCATTGGATCTGAAAGCAATGTAGGATTGAGTACTTACCACTAGGCCAAAAGCTATAGCTTATATTCAGGGCACAACTTTTTCTCTCTAGGAGCATAACAACCCAAATACCACAAGTCGATTGTGACTTGACCCACCTAGGCCTCTGTCATGGGACAATTGATGCCACAACCCAATAAACAAATATCTTATGGAAAGCCAAAAATAAGTTGTCAATGAAACAAAGTTATTGATAAAAAATAAAGTCCTACCAAATTAAAAATTGATATAAACAATGGATGACAATTCGGAGTAACAAGTGAAAGAGATACCCCTAGTTGCATGATGAAACATGGACATAGTCAATATAAGCAGAAGGCTATAATTAAGGAAAAAGAAAGAATAGAGTTCCAAGATATTACCAAATCAAACATTTTAGCCACCCTAAAAAAGGTGGCATCTAAAGTTGTGAATTGTCCTGAAATAAATTTTAATTCCTTAACCACAAAAGACACTAACATGCTCTTTCACAAGAATACAATGTCTTTCACACCTAAAGTAATAATCTTTTGGGAACATTTGCTTAGTCCAAGAGGTTCATATTTTTATTTTTATTTTTACAATAATTTCATGTACATCTCATATGTAAGATAATGAAATCAATAACAAAATATGGGCAAAAGGTATATATGTTAACATACCACTAAAGCTTCACCAAACCTTTTACAATGGCATGTTGATTTAAATTATCTTCGTTGAAATGTAAAAATGGCAACAAAAAAAAACTAAAAATTGATCCACATCTTTTGTCCAATTGAAATATTGGATGGAGTCCAAACCTTTGATATATATATATATATATATATATATATATATATATATATATATATATATGAATGATAAATCTATCATACATGGATAATTAAGAATAAATGTTATAATTCATTATCACATAGTACAACAACTACTTAAAAATAATAATACACATTTAACATTGTCGCAACCTACCCTTCAGCAGGAGGGCGAGGCGAGACTCAAGGGTGCGTCATCCAAAAGAGAAAAATGCGCGAGAGTCGCCACCAATGTTTATTCGAGAAAAACGTTAGGAAAACCAAAAACTGGTTTGCGGATTTCTAAGAAAAGGGTTTGGGAGTTGTTTACACGTGGAGAAAGTATTAGCACCCCAAGCGTTCGTCACAAGGGACGACAGCCTTTAAACGAGTGTGCAAAATCATGACTTCAATATTTATTTATTTTTCTCCTTTTTATGTTTTTTTACTTTTTGGGGTCGACAAGAGTGTTGTCTTTGCTCCTACGTATCCTCAAGTGCGATGAGGAACTCAGAACTACATAGTTCTTTAAAAAGCAAGAAAGTTATGCGATGAGTTGATTTTAAAATTTTGAAAGGTTCATTTTAACCAATAAAAAATAAAAAGAGATCGTTAAGACGTTGGACCTTGAACGGACTCGAGCGACCTTTTTTGCATAAAAAGCTCGATTACATGTTGATTTTATCATGATTTCACTTATTTACTTTCAATCTCATTAAAAGACGACTTGTGAGGTAAATGATCGGTTGAAATTTTATTTTACAAGGATAAAATGAGATTACGGCTCAAATGATCGGTTGAAATTTGCTTTACATGAAGAAATGAGATTACTAATGGTAGAAGAATGAGATGAAGATGCACAAAGCAACAAGGAGGACCCCTAAGGGTGAATAGAGAAAATTCAAAACCTTAAAATAAATACTAACCGGTTGATAAATGAAGAACGATGTAGGAATCGATCACGGTTGTGATTCGGAAGCGCCTCAATCTCATTTTTTCTTATTCTTTCTCCTTATTCTCCTTAATTTCACTAAATCCTTTCAATATATGAAGGCTCAACCCCTTCCTTTAGCCCCCTCACGCCTATTTATAGAAAATGAGGGGACTTGGTTGATCTGCAGCTTGCCCAGGTGAGCTGTTGCGTCAAGTTGAAGTAACCTTGCTTGCCCAGGTGAGCTGGTTACTTCACCCCTAAGCTATTTGGGGGCCCAAGCGAGCCAGAGGCTCGCCTGGGCAAGCCAGGGGTCAGAAAAAGCTTCCAAATGACCCTTTTGCCCTCCATTTTGGGTATTTTCCGCATTCTTTACCGAAATGTTGAAAAACCTTTCGTATTGCGCGACAACTGGTGTTAAGTAGCTTAATTTGGCTGGCAAGAATCAAAACTTTAGCAAACGGTACTCCCCGGACGAAATTAGGGTCTGACAATTGCCCTCTTTACTTGTCTTTTATTGAAAATGAAAAGGTAAGTAAAGATAAGGACACTAATTTCATCCTAGCGATCTTGCCATCCGACCAGCTACTAGCGAAAACCCAAGCAGTGAAACCTATCAAAAGAAAGAATATAGAAGGCATCAGGTACATCAAACAAAAGACCTTGAAGTTTTGCAATGTAAAGGAGACATTGAAATCTCGACAAAAGACATTGATAGCTGTCATACCCTAATTCCGTCTGGGGACTATTGTTTGATGGCATGCAACCTTTGGTTGACTGCTTCGAGGTACTTGGCACCCTTTGTTGCACAATACGTGAAGTTCTGAGACATGCCGGAAATCAAAAAGGAAGCATTGTAACATTCCGAAAGCTAAAAAAGGAGTAATTACATGATCCGTAAGGTTCCGTAACCTTACAGAAAGAAAACAAGTATCGTTATGAAATTCGTAAAGTTTCGTAACATTACGAAAAAAGAATCACCAAAAAAAGCAAAGGGGGGTGTAAATAGCAACTAGGCCCACTTGGGCCTTCCAGGATGTTCCTCCAGAAGGCGGTTGCTTCTGGAGGAAGCAACCTGGCTCACTTGGGCAAGCTGGGTGGCAAGCTCCTCCCTTATTTTCCTATAAATAGAGGGAGGAGTGAAGAAGAAAGGGGTTCAGCCCTTCTGGTACTTCGTAATCACTTAAAATTAGTGAGGAAAATTGTTTCCGTGAAGAAAATCCAAGCCGAGGTTCTTCCGTAACGTTTCCGTAACATTTCCGTGGGTGATTTCGCGAAGATTTTCAACCGTTCTTCGGTCTTCAACCGGTAAGTTCCCGAAATCAAACTTTTCAATTCATTCTATGTACCCTTGGTGGTCCCCATTTTTTTCGCATACTTTTATTTTCGTTTCATTTACTTTCCGTACCCCCTTTTGACGTGCTTTAGTCATTTACTTAAGTCATTTTCTCGCCCAATCAAAAAATAAAATAAATTTCCACCGATCATTTGATTTGTAATATCCTTCAATTTCTGTTAAAATGAAATCCGACCGTTCGGTCATGCCGTAACCACGTTGGAAACCAAAAAAAGGTAAAATAATAATATAATAATAAAAAAATATCTTTTAGTAAAATAAACCAAAAAAAGCAATCAGACGTTTCTGTTTGGGATTTCTCTTTCTTAATTGAATTGACTAATAACTAAAGTGAAACTAAGGCTAAAATCAACTCGCAACGTCAAGCTCGTCCGCAAAAAATCACTAAAAAGGATTTTAAGGTTCGATACCTCAGTTTTTCTCACCAAGTAAAATGGGCCATTTTAAGGTCCAACACCTTAAAAGGACCTCCTTCCAAGTAAAAAGAATCGCTTGATTCGCCCTTTAGAAAGAACTACATAAGTCTTATTTCCTCTTTGATGGAGGGTACGTAGGAGCAAGAGCCCCACTATTGTCGACCTCAAAAATAAAAAAGAAATAAAAGTTTAGGTACACAATTTCACACAATTCTAAAATTAAGGCTGTTGTCCTTTGGGATAAACGTGAGAGGTGCTAATACCTTCCTCAAACGTAAATACAACTCCCGAATTTGGAATAATCTTCATGACCGGTTTCCTTCAGTTTTTCCGACCTTTTGCACAAATAAATTTTGGTGGCGACTCCGCGCATTTTCCTCCTTTGGAAGCGCACTCGTGAGCCTCGCCTCGCTTGCTCGCAAAAGGGTAGGTTGCGACAATTGGCGACTCCACTGGGGATTGTTTTTGTGAGTTAGGCCTATTTTAGGAAATTGTGGAATTGTGAAACTTTGTGTGTGCATTTTGTTGAACTGTGTAAATATAATTAATGTTGTCTTTTCCACATTTTTACACTGCATTCTAAGCACCCACGGGTTTGAGTAAAAAAGGGGCCCTATACCCGGGTCCATGGGAATCTAAGGAGTGGAGGTGAATCTATGGTCATGCTAGGTCTTCGACTTGCTTGATAATAGTGAAACCTCGTCTAGAGCTTTCTCTCTTTATAATGTGTTGCCGCTGGTATTCCATACCGCCGCAATATTATTATCTTGAGTGATGATACCTCTAGAAAACGGCCATGTGAAATATGGATCGTTGGGAGTAGTTATTAGAGACCCCTAGATATTATCCTATAGGTCCCCAAATAGGGGCATGGAGCAAACACGCTCTGTGCCATTTGTTCTCATGCATTCTTCTGCGAATAGCACATAAATTATAGTTTTGCTGTATAGCTAGTGATATTTTGTCTCTTTAGAGTAATGCGTCACTTTTTAATGCATACGTTGGGGCGCCGCAATGCTTAGAACGTAGTATTAAAAAGATGGATCTTTTTCGGTCTCGTATATGTAAATTACCACTTGTTTTTCTTTTCGTTTCATGCATGCGCATTGCATCATTCATATCGGAGCCTTGATTCACCCTTTTTTAGGTAAATGATGGGAACAAATCAAAACGGAAAAAGATTCTATCAAGTCAAGATTAAGAGCCTAGATGTCACCAGCCTTAAGGAGTTGGGACGGTTGATGGGACCCCTCCAAAGTAAAGCCTTCCGCAAAGTGTACGGAAAGATTTTAGATTTGACCACAGCGGAGGTATTTACGGAAGCCATTGTATCCCTCGCCTAATACTATGACCAGCTGTTGAGATGCTTCACGTTTGGGGACTTCCAAATAGTACCAACTTTTGAAGAATTTGAGGAGATTTTAGGATGCCCTCTTGGGGGAAGAAAACCGTATCTTTTCTCCGGGTTTCTTCCCTCCTTGAGCAAGATTGCAGCTGTGGTCGGAGATTCGGCGAGAGAGTTGGATCGTATGAAGCAAACTCGAAACGGCGTAGTGGGCCTACCGCGGAAATACTTGGAAGGCAAGGCAAGGGATATGGCGAATCAAGAGAAGTGGGTCCCATTTGCGGATATACTAGCTTTGCTAATCTTTGGGGTTGTCCTCTTTCCAAACGTGGACGGTTTGGTGGACCTAGCCACAATTGATGCTTTCCTTGCATATCACCCTAGCAAGGAGAGCCCGGTGGTAGCTATCTTGGCGGACTTATTTGATACATTTGACCGAAGGTGCGAGAAGAACAACGCACGGATTGTCTGCTGCTTACCCGTTCTTTGTGTGTGGTTGGTCTCGCACCTATTTCAACAAGACATAAGGCATCCGTGTCCGCTTCAAAGTTATCGCTCGTGCGTCAAAAAGAGAAGAGTAGATTGGGACCAATACTTGGCTGGGATAGGAGGCAGCACAATCAACTGGTTTCCTCGATGGAAGGAAGGAAAGGAGGGAGTTCTCTTCTCATGTGAGGACTACCCAAACGTTCCATTGATAGGGACGAGGGGTTGTATTAACTATAATCTCGCACTTGCTATAAGACAGTTAGGGTACCCCATGAGGGGAGCACCGACGGAAGAGAGCCTCTCGCCTTTCCTATTGAGAGATTTCGGCGCGCAAAGTTTCAAGATCGTACAAAGAGTCCACAAGGCATGGGAAAACCCGTTAAGGAAAGATAAAGAACTTAGGGGCATCCGTAATGGCATCATCGGTGGTTATCATGAATGGCTAAGAGTTCATACATGAGGGTTAGATTGGCTCTCCAAATTGAAAATTATCAATGAGGAGAACTTCGAAGCTTCGGAAGAGGATGAAGAAGTCCAAGCTTTAAAATCAGAGCTAGGAAAGGCAAGACTCACCAAAGAAAAATTCAAGTTAGTCGCTACAGACATCCGGAAAGAGTGTGCCGGATTACGAGAGGAAAATGCGGCTACTGCAAGAGCCCTCGAACGAGAAACCTAGAGGGCTCGCAAGGAAGAGCATGGCCGAGATAAATTCCGAGGAGCTTTGTGGGGCAGCAACAATGAGCTCAAGCTCCGGAGAGAGGAAAGAGACCAGTCACGAGTACATGGCATGGTCTTAAAGGAGGAGTTAGCTGCTTGCTCAAGATCCAAGAGGAGTTTGGCCCAACACTTAGAAGCCACAGAGCAAAGCATGATAGCCACAGAGCAAAGCATGATAGCTATACAAAGAAGAGTTAAACCAGTCTTTGACCTATGAACAAAAACTAGTAGAGGACTTCGCACAAGCGTACATCGAGAAGGAAGCAAGAAGGAGGGTGATTGATGCATTGCATCAAGAAGCGACCATGTGGATGCATAGGTTTGCCTTGACCTTAAATGGAAGTCAAGACCTCCCGCGACTACTAGCCAAAGCAAAGGCCATCGCTGAAGTGTGTTCGGCCCCAGAGGAAATTCACGGGCTAATCAATTACTGTCGACACATGATTGATTTAATGGCCCATATAATTAGAAACCGTTAGGTTCTGTTGTAACACTTTTGTATGATCTTGGCTAGATAAAAGATTTTGTTCCTTTTTATAAAAAGAGAAGTTCTGAAACTCATCACGTTGTCTAAAAAAGCCTTGAGGTGGATCCAAGTGCTCTGATCATTCATTAGCATATTCATGTTTGGTGGCATACTCACCACTATTTGTTTCTTTAGGGAACTCACCATAACTAAAAAAGCGCAAAGGCACCCCTATAACACCCGATCCAGAAGTAAGATGGATAACGAAGAGGGAGTGCAAGAACAGATGAAGGCCGACCTATCGGCCTTAAAAGATCAAATGGCTTCTATCACGGAGGCCATGCTAAAGATTCAAAAAACTATAGAAGATAATGCTACAGCGGCCGCTTCCAATACAACTAGGGAAGCGGAACCGGTGCTACAGCCTGCAATAAACTTAGGCCGAGACAGAAACGCGACGGGTTTCAATCGGAGGTATAATCCTCAAGCCTACCCTTATGGCTTGCCTCTAGACTTCACTCCCCATACCGCTCCAGACGATTTGAGCCAAGCCCCTACCTTCGAGGGGCAGCTCCCTCCTCATGCCGACTATCCTCTGCAAGAAGATGATGAAGGAGATGCCCATTTAGGCCCTCTACTTCCCCTCAAGGAACCAGCCCCCCATGAGTTCCCCCAACCAAACATAGTCCGCCACGTCCCGTCTCCATCTGCACCCGTTAAGGAACTCGTTCCTTTTGCAAAAGACAAGGGAAATATTGATCTACTTGAAGAGAGGCTGAGAGCGGTAGAAGGCCTCGACATTGTGTGCACATAGGAATCTAAGTTTCCGGTTTTGAATATAAAAGATGCATGAGTATTAGAATATGTTGATGAGTGTTTTTGACTAGAAATTCAAAGCTTGCTGCCTCGTGAGGAATGCCTTGTGCTTAGATAGCATGAAAAAACCCTTCGATAATATGTATGCATGTAAATATGTAGCATGAAATGCCTTGCAAAATGTTGAATGAAATGCCTTGCAAAATGTTGAATAAAATGCCTTGCAAAATATGAATATATATAGCATGAAGTGCCTTACAAAGTGTTTGGATAGGTAGTGTAAAAGTATTTTTCAAAATATGTGTATTTGTGAGTAGGTAGCAAAAGAAGCCTTCCAAAAAAAAAATGTGTGTATATATATAGGATGTAGCATGAAGAGGTTTGTCAAAAAAATATGTACATGGATGTGTGTCATAAAATGCCTCTCACCAAATTTTTATGTGTGCAAATGCATGTGTCATAAAATAGCACGGCCCCAATATGATTATTTTATAAAGTGCATGTTGACACTCGCGCCATATGAAGTGTTGTTCGGCTCTTATTTGTAATGATTGGTATATTTCTTGTAAACTAACTTTCCAAATGTTGTCCTCGCAGGAAATGGCTCCGAGAAAGCTTTCCGCAAAAAGGTCTAGGAGGGACGCCGCGGCTGAAGGGACCAGCGCCGCTCCCGAGTTTGATAGCCATCGTTTCAGGAGCGCGGAGCACCAGCAGCATTTCGAGGCCATCAAAGGATGGTCGTTCCACCGAGAGAGACGCGTCCAGCTCAGGGACGATGAGTATGCAGATTTTCAGGAAGAGATAGCTCGTCGGCGTTGGACGTCGTTGGTCACTCCCATGGCTAAGTTTGACCCGAATATAGTCCTAGAGTTTTACGCTAATGCTTGGCCCACGGAGGAGGGCGTGCGGGACATGCGGTCATGGGTAAGGGGTCAGTGGATTCCTTTTGATGCAGACGCCCTTAGCCAGTTCCTAGGTGACCCGCTAGTGTTAGAGGAGGGCCAGGAGTGCGAGTTTAGTCAGAGAAGGAACCGGGCCGATGGATTTGAAGAGGAGGCCATTGCCCAGCTGTTATACATACCGGGTCAGGATTTTGACCGGACCGCTGCCGGGAGGCAGGTGCGGATCATGCGCACCAGCATGACCACCTTGACCCAGATGTGGATGACGTTGCTGCTCAGCAACGTCCTGCCCAGCGATCATAACTTCGACCTCCCTCTGCCGAA
The DNA here is from genome assembly GCF_000004515.6 of Glycine max. Taxonomy (NCBI): domain Eukaryota; kingdom Viridiplantae; phylum Streptophyta; class Magnoliopsida; order Fabales; family Fabaceae; genus Glycine; species Glycine max. The sequence goes on along the minus strand of NC_016088.4, from coordinate 13,271,152 downwards.
GTGTCAGCTGGTGTATGCCATCCTGACACGGATGAGCGTCCATGTGGCTAAGTTGATCGCTGATGCCATTTATTTATTTGCAGGTATGTCACCTACCAGGCACCCTCTAGACCCAGATAAGTCTAATAGAGCCCTGAGGTTTCCAGCGTTGATCACGGGTCTCTGCCAGTCATTCAGGGTTCCCGTCACACCTAGTAAGGTGATTCGACCGTCGATCACCCGGGCCTTCATTAAGAAGTATTGCACGCCTAGACAGGCGCAGGGTGATGCACTGCAGGCCGTAGACGCATCGCCACCACCTCATCAGGCTGATCCAGCTGGGTCATTTGGCATGGAGCGGTATTTACAGCACTTGGTTCGCCAGCAGGCGGCCAACCACAAGGGGCAGGTGCAGATACATGAGTGTCTCTACCAGCTCAGCCTTAGTCAGCAGAGCCAGGGTTTCGCTCCTTTTGCGTGCCTTACTCCAGATCAGTTCAGGGCTGAGGTTGCATGGCCCGGAGATTAGCCTGAGGCCCAGGCAGGGGAGGCGCCCGCAGAGGCTCCCGGCGATGCAGAGGAGACCCGCATGGATGAGGAGATGACAGATTTACTCGGTTTCTTGGGAGGGAGTGGAGCCACATGACCAGGGGATCCCCAGATTCATATTCTCTTTTATGTTTCCTCTTTTATCTGTTACATATCATTTTATTTTTATAACTTGGGGGACTAACGTTTGTTTTGTTTTGATTGTCTCTTGTTTTGTGCATACATGTTGTTTGGACTGTTGCGTTAGTGCTTACTTTGTTATTGTCGATAATGTTTGTTGAAATTCCGGAACCGTGTAGAGTTTTCATTTAGGAACGTCGTCCTAAATATAAAATGAACAAAAAATCATGATAACGCCAAGAATAGAAAAAAGAAAGAGGCGTTGTGAACAAATGTCATGTCTATATATAAAGAAAAGAAAAGAGTTTTTTATATGTAAAAAATGTATGGAAAGATTTTGTGTGTGTAGATAAGGTGTGAAAAGAAATTCTTGTGTGTGAGTAATGAGGGTATATAAAGAAATTTTTGAATAAACCACGAGTGTATGTTGAAAAAACGAAAAAAGAAATCTTTGAACAGGAATAGAGTTGTTATATAGACCGTGTTGATATAAAGAGAAAGGATTTTTAATGCCTGTGTATACAGAAAAAGATTATCGTGCATAGGAATGTAGGTGTACAAAGAAAAGTTTTTCTCATAGATAACGATGGATGTATAGTTTTTGCGAACATAAAAAATGAAACAAAAAGAAAAAAGAAGGAAAGACCTCGAAGGTCGGCATGTTATGGTCATAGGAAGCATAAATCATTCGTAGAGAGCAAACATATCTTTTGGAAACAAGAGACTGACGCTAAGAGTTTATTTTCCAGAATAACCGAGATAAGAATGGATGGATTCATTGAACCGATGAAAGAACATAATTTGGAAATATTGGGTCTACTTGTGTAAATCCCAAGCCTTAGTATCACAATGCCATAATCTGGATGCTTGAGTACCCACCTAGCTGTAGCCATGAGTGATTTTGCACGTTGTTTCCAAATCATCATTGTTACGCGTGCCTCGTGGAAATAATATGGAAATTCAACCCGAGACCGACACCCTGACACATGAATCTGTTTTGCCCCAAATATCAAAGTCGAGCACGCACGATGAAAAGACCATGTTGAGATACAACCTTAAGCTACTTTGAACCATGGCCTGTAAAGAGAATCCTCTCCTTTCCCCGAAGAAAAAGGACAACAGGATCTCATCAAGGGAGAGCGAATAACGAATGCAAAAATCTGAATTCCCAATCAAAGATCGAAAAAAAATGATGAAAAGAAAGAAAAGGAAGAAATGAAAAGAAAGAAAAGAAAAGGAAAAGAAGGATTCCCGATCAAAGATCGGAAGAAAGTAAAATGGAAAAGATCAGAGGAAAACAGAATAATTCCTAATCAATAAAAGAAAGCAAGAAAGAAAACAGGAGATCTTCGGACCAGATAAATTTTCGGCGAGGTAAATAACCGCCAGCAAAGGGAAAGCCCATTTTTAAAGTGGTTCTTCCTTTGGGATTGCCGTTCAAAGCCACTCTCGACTGGCGATATCCCGCCCCACATAAACAAAGAGGAAAAGACCGAAACACCCAGCTTCCACTCCAAAAAAAAACACTACCTTTGAGAAGATCCTATTGGTCCGTGATCGTGCGTGTGATCTTTTTGTTCGATAGGAAATCATGTGCAAAATAAAGTCATGGTGCATCTATGGTTTGGGATTAGGGTAAAACACTTGCCTGTGTGAGCTTTTATACATTATGAGTGATTTTATTCCCAGTTTCAGTTTGACCCGACGTTTCCCCTGAATGTTCATTTAAAAGCTAAATGTTGACATCCTACCATTCATTTTCGGTTACAAGGAAAATTACTTTTTGGAATGGGTATATTGTTTCTCTAAGATATGGTGCTCTCGCGAATGATTTATTTTTCCTTGCTAAAGCATATTCGCCTTTTTAGGTGAAAAAACCCAGTGGACCATTCGGTCCTGCCAACAAATCTTATCCCGAGCCCCATGAATGGATTGTCATTCATGCATCCTCCACCATCGAGTCTAGAGCCTCACGAATTGATTGCCTAGCACTGTTCGTCTATCCTCCACCCTCAAATCTTATCCGGAGCCCCATGAATTGATTGTCATTCATGCATCCTCCACCATCGAGTCTGGAGCCCCACGAATTGATTGCCTAGCGCTGTTCGTCTATCCTCCACCCTCAAATCTTATTCGGAGTCCCATGAATTAATTATCATTCATGCATCTTCCACCATCGAGTCTGAAGCCCCACGAATTGATTGCCTAGCGCTGTTCGTCTATCCTCCACCCTCAAATCTTATTTGGAGTCCCATGAATTGATTGCCTAGCGCTGTTCATGCGTCCTCCACCATAGATTTTGGAGCCCCACGAATTGATTTCCTAGCCCTGTTCGTCTATCCTCCACCCTCAAATCTTATCCGGAGCCCCATGAATTGATTGTCATTCATGCATCCTCCACCATCGAGTCTGCAGCCCCACGAATTGATTGCCTATCGCTGTTCGTCTATCCTCCACCCTCAAATCTTATTCGGAGCCCCATGAATTAATTGTCATTCATGGATCCTCCACCATCGAGTCGGGAGCCCCACGAAGTTATTGCCTAGCGCTGTTCGTCTATCCTCCACCCTCAAATCTTATCCGGAGTCCTATGAATTGATTGCCTAGCGCTGTTCATGCGTCCTCCACCATCAAGTCCGTGGCCCCACGAATTGATTGCCTAGCGTTGTTCGTGTATCCTCCACCATCCTATTCGGAGCCCCATGAATTGATTGCCTAGCGCTGTTCATGCGTCCTCCGTTATCAAGCACGGAGCCTCTGGTGACTGGGAAATATGGTTTTTTGTTATTTTCCCGATTGGTTCCTTCGCCAAACATGTGTATATGTGTATATTATGTTATTGGTGTTTTTTGTTGTTTGTGTTTTGTGTTGTGCAGAGAAAGAAGAAGGAGAGACGGAAGTCGTCATAGACTAATCCCGGAAAGGGCGAAGACGGACGAAATCAGTGTTTTATCTTTGCTTTCCTCTTATCTCCGATAAAAGGTAAGTAAAGAGGGGCAACTGTCATACCCTAATTTCATCTGGGGACTATTGTTTGATGGCATGCAACCTTTGATTGACCGCTTCGAGGTACTTGGCACCCTTTGTTGCACAATACGTGAAGTTCCGAGACATGCCAGAAATCAAAAGGAATTATTGTTACGGAAAGAAAACAAGTATCGTTACGAAATTCGTAAAGTTTCGTAACGTTACGGAAAAAGAATCACAAAAAAAACAAAGGGAGTGTATTTAGTAAAAAGGGGGGTGCAAATAGCAACCAAGCCCACTTGGGCCTTCCAGGATGTTCCTCCAGAAGGTGGTTGCTTCTGGAGGAAGCAACCTGGCTCGCCTGGGCGAGCTGGGTGGCAAGCTCCTCCCCTATTTTCCTATAAATAGAGGGAGGAGTGAAGAAGAAAGGGGTTCAGCCCTTCTGGTACTTCGTAATCACTTAAAATTAGTGAGGAAAATTGTTTCCGTGAAGAAAATCCAAGCCGAGGCGCTTCCGTAACGTTTCCGTGGGTGATTTCGCGAAGATTTTCAACCGTTCTTCGTCGTTTGTCGTTCGTTCTTCGTCGTTCTTCGGTCTTCATCTGGTAAGTTCCCGAAATCGAACTTCTCAATTCATTCTATGTACCCTTGGTGGTCCCCATTTGTTTCGCGTACTTTTATTTTCGTTTCATTTACTTTTCGTACCCTCTTTTGACGTACTTTAGTCATTTACTTAAGTCATTTTCTCGCCTAATCAAAAAATAAAATAAATTTCCACCGATCATTTGATTTGTAATATCCGTTAATTTCTGTTAAAATGAAATCCGACCGTTGGGTCATGCCATAACCACGTTGGAAACCAAAAAGAGGTAAAATAATAATATAATAATCAAAAAAATATCTTTTAGTAAAATAAACCAAAAAAAGCAATCGGACGTTTCTCTTTGGGATTTCTCTTTCTTAATTGAATTGACTAATAACTAAAGTGAAATTAAGGCTAAAATCAACTCGCAAAGTCAAGCTTGTCCGCACAAAATCACTAAAAAGGATTTTAAGGTTCGATACCTCAGTTTTTCTCACCATGTAAAATGGGTCATTTTAAGGTCCAACGCCTTAAAAGGACCTCCTTCCAAGTAAAAAGAATCGCTTACTTCGCCCTTTAGAAAGAACTACATAGGTCTGATTTCCTCTTTGATGGAGGGTACGTAGGAGCAAGAGCCCTGCTTTTGTTGACCTCAAAAATAAAAAAGAAATAAAAGTTTAGGTACACAATTTCACACAATTCTAAATTAAGGCTGTTGTCCTTTGGGATAAACGTCAGAGATGCTAATACCTAACTCAAACGTAAATACAACTCCCGAATCTGGAATAATCTTCATGACCGGTTTCCTTTGGTTTTTCCGACGTTTTCAACAAATAAACGTTGGTGGCGACTCCGCGCATTTTCCTCCTTTGGAAGACGCACCCTTGAGCCTCGCCTCGCTCGCCCGCAAAAGGGTAGATTGCGACAATAGCCTTTGAAAAATAAAGGAGACATTGAAGTTTCGACAACAGACTCTGATAGTCCTTTAAAATGTAAAGAAGACTTTGATAGTCTTGAAGACAAAAGACTCTGATAGTCTATGAAAATGTAAAGAAGACTTTGATAGTCTTGGCAACAAAAGACTTTGATAGTCTTTGAAAAGTAAAAAGTTGAAGACATTGATAGCCTCCGCAAGACAACAGACTTTGATAGTCTTGGAAAAGTAAAGAAGACTTTGATAGTCTTGACAAAAAACATTGATGGTCTTTGGAAATTTAAAGAAGACTCTGATAGTCTTGACAAAAGACACTGATGGTCTTTGAAATGTAAAGAGCAGAAGACATTGATAGCCTCCACAAGACAACAGACTTTGATAGTCTTGGAAAAGTAAAGAAGACTTTGATAGTCTTTACAAAAGACGTTGACGGTCTTTGGAAATGTAAAGAAGACTCTGATAGTCTTGAGAAAAGACTCTGATGGTCTTTGAAATGTAAAGAAGACTGTGATAGTCTTGACAAAAGACATTGAAGTCTTTAAAATGTAAAGAAGACTATGATAGTCTTGACAAAAGACATTGAAGTCTTTGAAATGTAAAGAAGACTGTGATAGTCTTGACAAAAGACTCTGATAGTCTTTGAAAATATAAAGAGCAGAAGACATTAATAGTCTCTGCAAGACAAAAGACTCTGATAGTCTTTGAAATCTTTCACTAAAACATGAGCACGCTTAGCAAAGAAACAAACCCCCAAAATGATCAGAACAACATATATTTTTTTGAAGAAAAACAATGTGACTAAAGGGAAATGAAAGCATGCAGATAGAATTTCTCATAACCCAAAATGAGTTTTAAGATATTAGCATTTTGTTTCTAAAAGAACATTTAGAAGAAACACTGGGTCCAACCGAATAGAGGAAAACCGCTCAAGGTGTATGAAACCTAACACAGGCAAGAGTTTCATCTCACTTCCCATCAAATCAAAGATAATATGCGCAATCATCATGGATCAATAAGACTTTATAAGGTTGGATTTCGATAGGAAATTTGGCTTTGGTTGTTTGGGCCTTTCCCTTTTCTGTTTCTTTTTCTCTTTGGTTCAACGCAGAACATGAGCGGACACAGAGATTTGGTTGGTAACTAAAGCAGGTGATCACTTTACATCCCCCATGTCTTAACCAAGTTATTATTGCTCTTCTCTTATATTTTTCTCTTTCGACAATTCTGCACATTGTTCAGACATTGTCTAGTCCAAAGAACCTTTTTTTTTCTTTTCTATTTTCCTTTGCTTTTCTTCAATCTTTGATTGATTGATTCTTTTTCCTTCTCTTTCTTGTTCTTTTCTTTTGATGAACATTTCTAACCCAAGGTAAGAGAAGCTTCGCTTGAAAGATCCTCCTGTTCTCTCTTCCTAGGGTAAGGTTGGAAATTTCCATCCTAGGTCAAGGTCTTGGCCAAAAAGTCAACGTTTGGCTCAAAAGGCTAGCAAATGGCGAGACATGATGTATGTCAGGATATTTGTTTAGCAAATGGCTCAGAAATAAGGAATGCCCAAATTACTTCCATGAAACGCATATTATGACAATTAGAAATTCATGCAAAATTAATCATAACCCACATCCATGTGGACACTCAAATATAAGGCTTTGTGGCTATGCAAACACTAAGGCTTAGGGTTTGTTTCCACATTCAAGCCAAACCAGTGTTTCAACGATTGCTCTTTTTATCAAGTCATACAAACATCCAAGTCCATTTTGGCATTCGGGAAAATCTTTCGTTGTTTTCAACCTTTAGGCGCACATTTCTTTTTTTTCAAAAACCTTTTGTGTTTTGATCCGTGAATTTTCCAAAAGAAAACTGGCAATCATTTCTTGTTTTTTTCAAAAGCATGTTAGTTTTAGTTTTTGTTTTTTAGAAAAAGTTTGTAATCTAGGCAAAGTTATTACCCGAGATTATACTTATCAAAAGGAATAAAGGGCGCATGAATGAAAAGAAACCATACACAAGACCTTATTATTTTTTAGCTTAGTTTTCTTGCTTCCGACAAACCATCACAATGCAATAGTACGACAACATGCTGGAAGCAATAAAGTTTCATCACAATGAGATAAGAAACAAAAATTGAAAGAGATAAAATAAAGTCAAGTTATATCACAATGAGATAACAAACAAATACTGAAAGAGATAAAAAAAATAAAGACGAGTTCACAGTTTTAGGCGATCCCGGCCAAGCAGCTCTGCCTCCTCAAAGGAAGAAGTCCATCACATCAGCCATGCCATCGTCTTCCAAAGCTCCATCTTCATCAACGGGGGTCCCTGTGGGTCCTGCCCCTGCCTAAAAATTGGTCCTATCTCCAGGCCATGCAAATGTGGCCCCGAACTGCTCGGGGGTCGGCCACAGGAAAGGGTTGGGATCTTGGCTCTGCTGATGTAGGGTGTACTGGTAAAAGCTTTCATTCAGCTACACCTGACCCCTATGATTGGCCGCCTATTGGTCGGTCACATGTTGCATATATGCGTGCATCTGGAGCTCCATCCTCCGCATGTGAGCAAAGATGGACTGTAGAGATGGTGGATTTCATAGAGGTGGCGGTGGTGCATCTGCGGCTGGCTGCTACTGGTCCTCCCCCTGCTGCTGCATCTGATCCTGTTGTTGTGGCTGCCTTGGCATGCAATACTTTTCTATGAAGGTCCTGTTAATGGGAGGCCAGATAAGCTTTGTGGGTGTAACCAGCACCCTATAGAATTGGCAGAGGCTCGTGATCAAGACCGGAAACCCTAGTGCTCTATTGGACTTTTCTGGGTCCATTAGGTGTCTGGGAGGCGTGATCCCTGCAAATTGATAAATGGCATCTGAGATCAATTGGGCCACATGAACACTCACCTGTGTCAAGATGGCATAGACCAACTGGCACTTCAGCAAGGGAAGATCATAATTATGATCGCTGGAAGGATGTTGCTAAGAAGTAGTGTCATCTAGATCTATGTCAGGGTGGTCATGCTAGTGCACATCATCCGCACCCGTCTCCCCGTCACACTTCGGGTGAAGTCTTGCCCTGGAACACACAGTAGTTGGCCGATGGCCTCCTCTTCAAACCCTGAAGCCTAGCTCCTCCTCTCGCTGAACTCATAGCGTTGCCCCTCTTCCAGGACCAACGGATGCACCAAGAATTGATTAATGGCATCCTCAACAAAGGGGATCCATTGGCCCCAAACCCAGGAGCACTTATCCCTGACTCCTTCCTCTGTGGGCCATGCATTGGTGTAGAACTCCATGACTATTTCTAGATCATACTTAGCCATGGGCCCCGTAAGTTGAGTTCACTGCCTCCTGGCAATTTTCTCCTAGAACTCAGCATATTCTCCCTCTTTCAACTGGACCCGTCTCTCCTTGAGGAAAGACCAACTCTTGATTGCTTCAAAGCATCATTGGTGTTCCTCACTCCGGAACCGGTATCCGTCAAATTCTATATCCACACGTGGGGCCACACTGGATCCTTCTCCAGCGGCCTCCTTCCTTGCCCTCTTAGAGAGAAGCTTCTTTGGAGCCATTGCCTATAAAGGCACATCAATAAAAAAATTAGTTTGCACGAAATGCACAACTATCATTTCATTTATCTTAAACAAGCAAAGGCCAAACAATTTTGAATGGTGCATATTTCTTTTTACCAAATACAAGTGTCACCTTGCAATTAGAAAACAATCATACATCGGTGCATATGTCATTTTTGATGGAAGCTTGCTTGTGGAGCTTCTATGGAGGCTGGATCTTTGAGCTTCAATGAGGTCCTTCAATGGTGATTTTTCACCATAGAGATGCAGCGGAAGACAAAGGAGAAGAGGTGAGAGGAGGCGCCATCCATTAAGGAATAAGCCATGGAAAAAAGAGCTTCACCACCAAGATGAGCCTTGGATAAGAAGCTTGGAAGGATGCTTCAATGGAGGAAAAGAAAGAGGGAGAGAAAGAGAGAGGGGGGAGCACGAAATTGAAGGAAGAAAAAGGGAGAGAAGTTGAACTTTGAGTTGTGTCTCACAAGACTCTCATTCATCAAAGTTACAACAAGTGTTACACATGCTTCTATTTATAGACTAGGTAGCTTCCTTGAGAAGCTTTCTTGAGAAAACTTCCTTGAGAAGCTTCTTTGAGAAAACTTCCTTGAGAAGCTAGAGCTTAGCTACACACACCCCTCTCATAACTAAGCTCACCTCCTTGAGAAGCTTCCTTAAGAAGATTCCTAAAGAAGCTAGAGCTTAGCTACACATACCTCTCTAATAGCTAAGCTCACCTCCTTGAGATGAGAAGCTAGAGCTTAGCTACACACCCCCTATAATAACTAAGCTCACCCCCATGACAAAAAAAACATGAAAATAACAAAAAAAAGTCATTATTACAAAGAAAACTCAAAATGCCCCGAAATACAAGGCTAAAACCCTATACTACTAGAATGGCCAAAATACAAGGCCTAGACGAAGGAAAAACCTATTCTAATATTTTCAAAGATAAGCGGGCTCATACTTAGCCCATGGGCTCGAAATCTACCCTAAGGCTCATGAGAACCCTAGGGCCTTTCCTTGGATCTCTAGCCCAATCTACTTGGAGTCTTCTAGCCAATGCCCTTGCGGGGTAGGATTGCATCATTCCCTCCACCTTGGAATGGATTTGACCTTAAATCCCGAGGTTCTTCATACTCTGGGCTCCTTCCCTCAACACCTGTAAAAAGAACAAAAACACATGTATTAGTGGTGTTTGGTATGTTGAAGTAAGGTAAGTTCTGAAAACCCATTTCCTGGGCATCTTCCCATGAAGGAACATGGTTTCTCACCAACTCAATGAGTGGTGCTACAAGTATAGAAAAATATGGGACAAACCTTTTGTAAAAGTTTGTTAAGTCATGGAAGCCCCAAATTTTTCTTATACTTGGTGGAGTGAGCCACTCAGGAATGACCTTTATTCTTTTAGGGTTCATGGGAACCCGTTGATCACTATTTGAAAAATTAAGAAAAGTAACGCAATAAAACATACCTTTTTCTGTATTTTCATATTGATTATTCCTACCAAAAAGTATGACAAACCTAAGGTGTCCCATATGAGTACCTATGTTTGTATTGAAACTAAAAATAAGAACAAACCTACCTAATGGGTCCCTATGTACACACACCATGAAGATATTAGGTGTACGAGTGATTTTACAAAAGAGGGTTGCACCACTCAAAACATTCATCATACCACCTATTTTAGGGACTTGGTGCCTAATAATACCTATTTTGGGCACCAAAAAAGCACAAGGATTTAAGCTCTTGCGAACCAAACCCTCATCCAACAACTTCTTTATTTGAGGAAAAAACTCAAGCCCAAGAGGTGTGGCAATGCTAGCAAGTGTCTTTTTACAAAAGAGAAAATGTGGAGGTTGTCTAAGAGGGAAAGTTTCTTTAATGTTTGTCTTTATTGTAAAATGAGTTTCCTTCTTAGCTAACGTCTTGGAGGAGACACTTACCTCCTTACACTTCTCTTTAACCACTAATGGTTGTCCATCTTCTTGGGGGTAGATTTCTTCACTAGATTCTTCCCTTTTTGCTTCTTCACTTTCACTAGAGGAAGGTGAAGTAGTAGCCTCATCTTGGCTACTATAAATGTCTTGGCCCCTCATAATCATGGTTTTTGTGGTGGGGCATTGAGAAGTAATGTGTCCTCTTCCAAGACATTTAAAGCACTTTATAGAGCTAGTTTTCTCTTGCATACTAGCCTTAGGGGCTTGCTTTTCTATTGCCTTCCCCTTATCATCTTTGGGCTTAGAAGGTGTCACCCCTAAGATGCCTTGACCTTGGTCTTTCTTTGGATAAGAGTGAGAGCCATAAGATTTTGAAGTAGACTTCTTTTTAAGTTGTTGCTCTACCTTTATTTCCCAATCTAAGTTAGCCTCTACATTGTCCTTCCCATGGAAGTATGAGAGGTTAATGTTAGCCTCTTGAGGCTTTCTTTCATTTTCTCTTCTATGGGAGTGAGGTCTAAGATGTGACCTATGCCTTCCTTCGTAATAGTCACGAAGTTCTTCACTTAGGCTCTTGCAAGAGTTATGACTACTATAGGAGGCATGTTTTTCTCTTTTCATTTCTTTCATTATTTTTCTTCTTTCTTCCTCTCTTATTTTCTTTCTTTCATCTTGACTTATTTCTTCCACTCTTTTTTTTCCTTTTTCTTTTCTCTCTTGTTTTTCTTTCCATAACTTGAGGGAACTCAACTCATCTAAGATTCTAGATAAAGGGTCTTTATGACTAGTACCCTCGCCATTAACACTAGATGAATGATGACTCATGTTGGTTCCTAATTTGTGGTTCTTTCTTGTTGGAGGTTTGAAAACAAAAGGTAAAAGAAACTACGGTTGAAACTAGCCAAATAAACACTAAAAGAGGTGTGAAAGATAAGGTAAAAAAAAACTAATTGGTAAAATGCAAGCTATCTAGGCGGTTTGACAATGGAAGGTAAAAGAAATAAGCTATGAAAGTAAGCAAGAAATGTAAACTAGGTGAATCCTAAGAGTGTTTGGATGACCACATTCAAGGTTCCCAACAAAACACTTACTATCCTAAGTAAAAATTGCCTAAAATTATTACACACAAATGGAAGTTTGGTAACCTATTGGAGGCTCCCAACACACTTCCAATGAAAGGCCTTTTTGTTACAAAAACTTGAAAGCAATGAAGGTAAGTAAATTGAAAATTACAAAATTACAAAACGGTCCTCAATTTTGGTGGTTGTTCTCTCTTTGGTGATTCACTCAATTTGGAGTGCTTCTTAGTCCAATAGCTCTTAAGGTGGTTGGCCCCTTGCTTCTGGACTCAAATTCTTCAAGGGATGGCACCAATCCTCCTTCCAATTCCTATATGGCAACCCACAAACAAGGAAACAAAGAGACAAGCAATAACCAAAGACCAAAAAAAAAAAATGAAAGCTAAACCAATGGAGTTTTAACAAGACAATTTTTCAAGGATTATTCAACAATTAAAGCAATGAAAAGGACATAGAAGCAAGCTAGGACTCAAAGAGAAACTTAGAATGGCTCTAGAGTAGAGTAAAAAAAAACTGAAAAAAAAATGACTCAACAAAACTCTAGCTTTGGCACTTGTCTTCACACTAATTTTGAATTGAAATTTCCAATTATAGAATAAATTTTGAGCCAAAACAACAAGCACACTTCCCTTTCACTTTTTTTCCTGGATACTGATTTTTCTGCCAACTTGTGTGATTTTTATTACTTTTTCCTTTTATCCAAATCACTTAGTTCTTTTTTTATAACTTTTTTCAAGATGTCTAGAAAATTCAGTAAAAATTTCAGCTCAAAATTCGAAGTAACCAATTCTCAGTAATTTTTACAAGTTTGTATGTCCAAGTTGCCAGCACCAGCGATTTTTTTTAAGCATGGTATATTGATTGCCTTGGGCTTACTTTCAACCTTCCTATGTATGTTGAACTCACTAGGATTGTTTACCACAGTTTTAGGAGTTCAATATTCACTTAGGATCAAAATTTCAGCCAACAATTCAATCACCAAAACTCAAATTCACAATAGACACAATCATAAGGAAACCTAAAAGTTCAAGAAAAGGTTCACAATCAAAGACTCTCTAAGAATTTTGCATGAACATGTTAAGGACTAATTAACATGAAAGGTTTGACTCAAATCAACTAATAGGCTAAAAGAATTTCATGCACTCATGAAAAAATGAGTTAGACAAAGAAACAAGAAAAATAAAATTCAGCACAACATAAGAAATCTTATGTGACAAGTTTCATGACTAGACATGACTTCTATGACAAAACTACAATAGGTGAACAAGTCACTCTAGATTTTTGAGGTTTTCTTCTACTTTAATATTTTTGTAAGAATTTTATGGTTTAGGTTTCAGCCACAAAAAATAACAAGACAAAACTCAAAGGAACCTAAACTCAACACAATTCATGGTTCAAGAACAAGAACAAGAAATTTGAACCATAGAAAATCAAATCTAACTTCTATAGCAAGTTTAATCGGTGGAAACTCTAAAGAATCATGTTAACAACATTTAGAACAAGACATGTGAGGAGATACATGGAGAAAAATTAAGAAACAACAATGGAAGAGAAGGCAAAGAAAAAAAATTAATGGAGGTTTAAGGAGCACCTACTTGAAGCTCTTGTGCTCTGATACCACTTGATGGAAGCTTGCTTGTGGAGCTTCTATGGAGGCTGGATCTTTGAGCTTCAATGAGGTCCTTCAATGGTTATTTTTCACCATGGAGATGCAGCGGAAGACAAAGGAGAAGAGGTGAGAGGAGGCGCCATCCATTAAGGAATAAGCCATGGAAAAAAGAGCTTCACCACCAAGATGAGCCTTGGATAAGAAGCTTGGAAGGATGCTTCAATGGAGGAAAAGAAAGAGGGAGAGAAAGAGAGAGGGGGGAGCACGAAATTGAAGGAAGAAAAAGGGAGAGAAGTTGAACTTTGAGTTGTGTCTCACAAGACTCTCATTCATCAAAGTTACAACAAGTGTTACACATGCTTCTATTTATAGACTAGGTAGCTTCCTTGAGAAGCTTTCTTGAGAAAACTTCCTTGAGAAGCTTCTTTGAGAAAACTTCCTTGAGAAGCTAGAGCTTAGCTACACACACCCCTCTCATAACTAAGCTCACCTCCTTGAGAAGCTTCTTTAAGAAGATTCCTAAAGAAGCTAGAGCTTAGCTACACATACCTCTCTAATAGCTAAGCTCACCTCCTTGAGATGAGAAGCTAGAGCTTAGCTACACACCCCCTATAATAACTAGGCTCACCCCCATGACAAAAAAAACATGAAAATAACAAAAAAAAGTCATTATTACAAAGAAAACTCAAAATGCCCCGAAATACAAGGCTAAAACCCTATACTACTAGAATGGCCAAAATACAAGGCCTAGACGAAGGAAAAACCTATTCTAATATTTACAAAGATAAGCGGGCTCATACTTAGCCCATGGGCTCGAAATCTACCCTAAGGCTCATGAGAACCCTAGGGCCTTTCCTTGGATCTCTAGCCCAATCTACTTGGAGTCTTCTAGCCAATGCCCTTGCGGGGTAGGATTGCATCAATTTTATTATATATATTTTTTTAAAAGCATTTTAGCTACCCAGATGCAAGGTGCCTATCATAGTGTAGCAAGCTCAAACATTAGTCTAAATCCAAACAATCACTCTCACACATTTATGTAATTCATACATTTTGTATCCAAGACAAAGTTTAGATTTCTATGCCTAACTCATGCTCTTGGCATTTCAATCTAACAACCAAGTTGTTCGTACCTTCCAAATGATGGTTGTACATGCATAAACTCATTTCACAATTCAAATTTCACAATAACACATGCAACGGTCATTGAGGCATTTCATCGAACGATTGATGGGCGCATGTTCAAACATGTAAAAATGAGGAATCGAGAATAATATGACATGCCAATCCATAATAGGGTCAAAGGTAGGCCTAAGGCCATCCCTTGCAGCCCCCAATCAAACAATCAAACCATAGATTCACAAACAAATTGTCTCACAAAATTTGCAAAGAATATGACAACTAAAGCACCAAAATACCACAATGGAAAGCCAAAATTTGAAGGGAGATGGTACTTACTTGTAGGAGGTGAACGAAAATACAAAAAATGAAAGCAAAAGAGTGCAAAGGAGGAAGCTTGGGGCTTCTGGAAATGAGGGCACTCATAAGCTTTTGAAGGTGGTATGCTTTGGGGAAGAAATTAGGTGAAAATGGCTTCACCTCTCCCCCCTTTTAAATTTTTACATCAGACACACTCACCCAGGCGAGCTAAATTTTTTTTTTTTTTTTTACAAAATTGTGTTATTCATTGTTATATTTCTTCTAAAAATCCTATAATTGCATATAAGCTTAGGAGAATTCAGGATATAATTCAAGGAAACAAACAAGCATAAAACAGGAAATTAAAGAGCAAAGTTAGAGATACTAGACTGCCTCATAGGAGCACTTCTTTAACATCTTTAGCCGGACGCAGGTTGATGATCAATCGATCATGGGCCTAGCACCTGTTCGTACCTACCCCAAAGATTGAACAAAGAAAGTGGCATCATGCAAATGTGAAACAATACTACACGATGCATGCATTACCTTTCACTTACCCTTATTGCTTATCTCAAATTGGTGTGGTGTTGACCATCACTCAAAATGACTCTTTATTCATCCTCTGATTTGCAGGATCCCAGATGACAAGATGGAAATGCATGCATGTTTATGATTGAACGTTAAATGCAACAATTAAACAGGTATTAACGTGTTCAATTTTACTTAAACGCTTACAGCACCCGTTGATCGAGCCAAATGGCTCCGGATTCAATGGGCAAGATTGTGAGTGTATGTTCTTAAGGACAATAAGAAGTAAAAGACACACCATAGGAGGTTGAGATGCAAATCATTAACCCTTATTTATTAATGTTGCGATTATGGTTTACAAAAGATTTTAAGACTTGGAGATCCCAATGAGTCCTCAGGGAATAGTCACACGTTGAGCCTTCTAGCTGCCCTAGGTGTTATGCGTAATATCGCTTGACGATATCGGAGTTCATAGGCGAAGGCAATTCTTCATCATCCATGCTTGAAAGCAACAATGCTCCTCCCGAAAAAGCCTTCTTCACAACAAAAGATCCTTCATAATTCGGAGCCTACTTCCCTTTGTATTCCTTTTGAGCCTGTGATACTTTCTTTAAGACAAGATCTCCCTTGCTGAACTTGTGCGGGCGCACCTTCTTTTCAAAAGCATTCTTCACTCGGCTTTGATACAGTCGTCCATGGCTCATGGCGGCTAACATCTTACCTTCTATAAGATTCAATTGATCAAAGCGAGTTTGGGCCTATTCTGATTCTTCCAACCCGAATTCGCCTAAAATTCTCAAAAAAGGAACCTCTACCTCAAACGGGAGCACAACCTCCATCCTGTACACCAAAGAGGAAAAGTTTGCCCCAGTCGATGTGTGCACCGAAGTTCGATAACCATGCAATGCAAATGGAAGCATCTCGTGCCAATCCTTGTATGACACGGTCATCTTCTGAACTATCTTCTTTATATTCTTATTAGCAGCCTCAACTGCCCCATTCATCTTGGGCCTGTAAGGCATAGAATTATGGTGTTGGATCTTGAAATCCTCACACATTTCCTTCATCATCTTGTTGTTCAGATTGGTGGCATTATCGGTGATAATCTTCTTGGGCAACCCATACTGGCAAATTATCTCTTTTTTTATTAACCTAATCACCACACTCCTATCACACTAGTGTATGAAGCTACTTCGACCCATTTGGTGAAGTAGTCAATGGCAACTAAGATGAAGCGATGTCCATTTTTAGCCTTGGCCTCAATAGCTCCGATCACGTCTATACCCCACATAGAGAGCGGTCAAGGTGCTACCAAGACGCTCAAAGGTATGGGTGGAGCATTGACATTATCAGCAAAGGCCTGGAACTTGTGGCATTTCCTCACATGGATGCAACAATCTTTCTCCATAATGAGCCAGTAATACCCTGCTCTTAGAATCTTTCGGGCCATGGCATGTACGTTGGCATGTGTTCCAAAGGATCCCTCATGCACCTCTACCAGTATTTGCTTAGCCTCCCTGGCATCCACACACCGAAGCAACACCATGTCATGGTTCTTCTTGGTGTGGCTTCACTTCCCTGTCTTCTTGCTCGACTATTCTTTTCAACTCTAGAGGAAGCCCCCAATCCTCATCTTCCCCATCCTCAGCTTGATTTATTAGTTGCTCAAAATCAACATTCGGGTCCTTGGTATCACTACTTTCACAAGACGCATTGTTGGATCTGTATCATTTAATCGCAACAAAAATAAATATGCAGAAGAATGAAAATAGACGAAAGTGAAAGAACAAATGAAGAAGGGTTGTGTATTTATAATTTCATGGGAACAAAAGACATGCTCAAACAGGAAGCAAACCCTAAAGCCTAGGCCCAGCAATAGGGTTGGAACTAAAAAATTACATTAATTTGCTATGGAAATCCCAGGTTGTTTAACGACTTGCCAATTCCTCAATTCGAACTCTGGAGGACATGGCTGCACCCAAATTGGTTGGACCGGACTTGAGGGGTTTCTTCGTGTATCACGGCAACCCATCCCTCGCACATCCATCCCACACTGACAAAGCTTTCATCAATGTGACAAAAGGGAATTCTTCCCACTTGTAGCCCTTGTGGCTGACTCGTGCCTCTCTCCCTCCTTTCTAGGGTGATCCTCCTCATGTCGGCGTGCATAGGTTCGTATCCCAGCCCAAACCTTTCGCGATTCTGTGTGAACTCTACTAGACATGCTATGCCATTTCCGTTCTGGCCCAAACCCATTTCAGGCTCATATCCGTGCCCCAACATCACCCAAGCTACCATCAACGCGGCACCAGATGAGTGCGGTTGTACTGGGGGAGACTCCACCTAAGCATTGCTCACAACTTCCAATGCCTGAAAGAACGTTTCCAAGGACTCCTCCACAGCCTCCTCATAAGGCGTGGAAGAAGGACAACTCACAAGTATATCTTCTTCTCCTGAAACTATAATCAATTGCCCCTCCACCACAAACTTTAACTTCTGGTGTAGCGTTGACAGGACCACCCCAATCGAATGAATCCAAGGCCGGCCTAATAAGCAGCTATAGGCAGGATTTATGTACATTACTTGAAAGGTAATTTAGCACACGTAGGGCCTGATTTGAATCGGGATATCGATCACCCCCCTTACATCCCAGCGACTGTCGTCAAAAACCCGCACTACCATGGAGCTTGGTCTTAGGTGTGATGCATTAAAAGGTAGCTTGTCCAAAGTAGCCTTGGGCATGACATTGAGGGAAGAGCCATTGTCAATAAGCACTTTGGCCACTATGTGGTCCAAACATTTGACAGATACATGCAAGGCTCTGTTGTGTCCCCTACCCTCGACGGGTATTTCTTCATCGGCGAATGTGAGGTAGTTGTTGGCCATGATGTTGTTGATTATACCTCCGAAACCCTCCACTGATATGTCTTGTGCTACGTGGGCTTCATTCAAAATCTTGACCAATAACGCTCGATGAGGCTCGTAGTTTATAAGGAGCCCCAACAGAGAGATCCTAGTTGGGGTTTTGTTTAGTTGTTCAATCACCTTGAACTCACTCTGTTGGATGATTCTCAAGAACTCGGTTGCTTCTTCAGTGAATATTCCCAT
Organism: Glycine max; assembly: GCF_000004515.6. Classification (NCBI taxonomy): domain Eukaryota; kingdom Viridiplantae; phylum Streptophyta; class Magnoliopsida; order Fabales; family Fabaceae; genus Glycine; species Glycine max. The sequence continues at coordinate 13,252,788 of NC_016088.4, read as the reverse complement.
TTTGCTGAAATCATCCCCTTTCTTGGCAAACCTTCAAACTAGGACCTCGTCGTTCGAGGTCAGGCTCGTCTTATTGCTCTTGCCCACCTCCACCTTTGATTTCCCTTTTGGGTCTTTGGACCGTGCTGGTAGTTCAGGTGCTGCAATGATCCGCCCGCTACGAATCATGCCACTCATACCAGATATGTTTGTGACCTTAGTGGAGGATAGATCATCCATAACATGTACGATGGACGCGTCCTTCCTTCCGTCGGACCCTTGTGCAACATACTTCCACAGCACCACCTTATCACTTTTGTAAGGGAAAGGCGTAGGCTTCTTAACTAGGATGGGCTGGAAACCTCGGGGCTTCTGTGTGGCAACATCCCTAGTGCAGTGGATCACCAATGGCTTGGGCTTGCTCGGGCTTTTATCAACCGACTGCATGCGCACATCCCCTTCCCCTTTTCTTGCCCTACAAACTTCAATTAGGCCTTTATCCATCATCCCTTGTAGCAACTCTTTCGCCATTGGATAGGTCTCCATATCATGTGATGCCCCCAGATGTATTAAACAAGAATCTCCCTAGTCCCCGTCAAGGCAAATCATCCCAGCTTTGCGCAGTGCTTCCAAAATGAACCTCCTAGAGGTTAAGATGCCCTCTATCTGCTTCAGCCCCTGAGGCTCCCACTCTTCCACTGTGTTAACTGTCAAGCCTCCATGACTGGTGAGAGCATTAGTCCTTATATTTGGGCTATCCTCTTGAAATGTCAGCCATCCCGCGTCAATCAAGCTCTGTACCTTATGCTTGAAGGACACGCATTGCTCAATAGAATGCCCCAGAACACCCCCGTGATATGCACAAGTTGCATTGGGATTGTACCATCAGGGGAAGGGAGACTAGTAGATCTTCCCGAGGTTCACCACAACCATCTAGTTGCTAATCAAAGATGGTAGTAGATCAGCATAAGGCATGGGTATCAGCGTGAACTCAGAGGGCTTTCTTTCCGGGAAATTCCTCCTCGGGTTTGTGTTTGTCTTGGGATTGGTGTTTTCTAGCGGGTAAGGATTGTGTGGGAAACGAATTTTGTGGGGGAGGCCTTTCTGGTTGAGTGGGAAATCTTTGTTGGACAGGCACCTGTCGCAACCTTCCCTTCGGAGGGAGGGTGACGCGTGACTCGCGTGTGCGTCTTCCAAGAAAGGAATACGCGCGGAGTTGCCACCAACGTTTATTTGAGGAAAACGTCGGAAAAACCGGAAAAGACGTGGTCTACGAACATTAAGTGAAAGGTTCGAGAGTTGTATTTACGCACGGGGAAGGTATTAGCACCCCACACGTCCGTCACAAAAGATGGCAACCTTTAATCAAATGTGCAAATATGACTTCAGTTTTTGTTATTTTCCCTTTTTACGTTCTTATGTCTTTTTATGCCTTTTTATATTTTTATCTTTTTGTGGTGGACAAGGGTGTTTCCCTTTGCTCCTACGTATTTCTCAATTGTGATAAGAAAATCAGACCTACGTAGTTCTTTGAGAACTAAGCGTTGGTTAAGTTATTTTTTATCCTTTTTTGCAAGATATGTTTTTATTGAATGAAAGGTCATTTAAGGCGTTGGACCATTAAACAATCTTTTGATTCTTTTTGAAAAGAGAGAGAACATTAAGGCATTGGACCATTAATGATCTCTTTATTTTTGAAAGAGGTAATAAAGCTACATGTTGATTTTAGGCCTTTTAGAAATCTACATTTAACCAATAAAAGCGGAAAAGACCATTTCAAGGCGTTGGACCTTAAAAATGGCTTTTTTAGCTGATGACAAAAGCTTGACTTATGAATTGATTTTAGCCTTAGTTTCACTTTGGTTATTAGTCAATTCGATTAAGAAAGAAAAATCCCAAAGGAAAACGTTTGATTGATCTTTTTGATTATTTTACTAAAAGATATTTTATATTATTATATTATTATTTTGCCTCTTTTTGGTTTTAAGATGTGGTTATGGCATGACCGAACGGTCGGATTTCATTTTAACAGAAATTAAAGGATGTTACAATACGAATGATCGGTGGAAATTTATTTTATTTTTTGATTTGGCGAGAAAATGACTTAAATAAATGACTAAAGCACGTCAAAACGGGGTACGGAAAGTAAATGAAATGAAAATAAAAGCATGCGAAACAAATGAGGACCACTAAGGGTACATAGAATGAATTGAAAAGTTCGATTTCGGGAACTTACCGGTTGAAGACCGAAGAACAACGAAGAACGAACGAAGAATGACAAAGAACGGTTGAAAATCTTCGCGAAATCACCCACGGAAACGTTACTGAAGCGTTACGGAAGCGCCTCGGCTTGGATTTTCTTCACGGAAACAATTTTTCTCACTAATTTTAAGTGATTCTCAGATACCAGGAGGGTTGAGCATTTTTGTTCTTCCCTCCTCCCCCTATTTATAGGAAAATGAGGGAGGAGCTTGCCACCCAGCTTGCCCAGGCGAGCTAGGTTGCTTCCTCCTGAAGGCACCGCCTTCTGGAGAACTTCCTGGAAGGCCCAAGTGGGCCTGGTTGCTATATGCACCCCCTGTTTACAAAATACACCCCTTTGCCTTTTTTTTTGCTAATTCTTTTTTCGTAACGTTACAGAATTTTACGAATTTTGCAATGATACTCGTTTTCTTTCCGTAATGTTACGAAACCTTACGGATTACGTAATCATCCCTTTTTTGGCTTCCAGAATGTTACAGAACTTCACAAATTGTGCATTAACACTTCCTTTTGACTTTCGACATGTCACAGAACTTTATGGATTGTGCAACAATGCTTTCTTTTGACTTCTGGCATGTCACGGAACTTCACGGATTGCCTAACGATGGGTGGCAAGTACCTCGAAGTGGTCAAACGAGGGTCGCATCCCAACAAATAGATGGTCCCCGGACAAAATTAGGGTATGTCAGTTGCCCCTCTTTACTTGTCTTTTACTGGAGATAAAAGGGAAGTAAAGATAAGACACTAATTTCGTTCGAGCGAAACACCATTCGGTCGGTGAATCTCCCTGCCAATGGAACCTGCAAAAATTTTGAAAGTGATCAGTACCGACGACCAACATCATCCAGATACTGTCGAATTCGTTCCTCTTGGTTGACACACGGCGCAGAATGACCATAATTTGTCTCTGCGTGCCACCGAACACAATCGCCTCTGGATGGCAAAAAGGTGTGGGGAATGACCATAATTTGTCTTTGCCCACCTCTCGACTTACTATCCTTGAATGACAAAGGGCGCAGAATGACCATAATTTGTCTCTGCACGTTTATCACTCAACTTGCTGCTCCTGAATGACAAAGGGCACAGAAGACGATGTTAGTCTCTACGCGTTTATCACTCATCGAGTCTTACAGATAGCCAAAGCGTGCGGATGATCGTAATTTGTCTCTGCCTGTCATCGGGCCCACCGCCTCTGGATGACAAAAGTAAAAATGTGGGGGACCAAATGGTTTCCGCATGTCATCGGGCCCGCCGCCTCTGGATGACAAAAGGTGAAAAGTGCGGGACCAAATGGTTCCCGCATGTCATCGGGCCCGCCGCCTCTGGATGACTAAAGGCGTAGAAGACGACATTAGTCTCTGCGTGCCATCGGACACGACTGTGTCTGAATAGCGAAAAGGTGTGCGAAATGACCATAATTTGTCACCGCATGTCATCGGGTCTGCCGCCTTTGGATGACAAAAGGCGCAGAAGACAACGTTAGTCTCTGCGTGCCATTGGACACGACTGTGTCTGAATGGCAAAAAGGTGTGCGGAATGACCATAATTTGTCTCTGCATGTCATCGGGCCTGCCACCTCTGGATGACAAAAGGCGCAGAAGACGACGTTAGTCTCTGCGTGCCATCAGACACGACTGTGTCTGAATGGCGAAAAGGTGTATGGAATGACCATAATTTGTCTCCGCATGTCATCGGGTCCGCTGCCTCTGGATGACAAAAGGGTGCAGAAGACGATGTTAGTCTCTGCGTGCCATCAGACATGACTGTGTCTGAATGGCGAAAAGGTGTGTGGAATGACCATAATTTGTCTCCACATGTCATCGGGCCCACCACCTCTGGATGACAAAAGGGCGCATAAGACGATGTTTGTCTCTGCGCGTCACATGACCCCAGGGTCAGTATGACAGAGATTGTGGGGCGACCGACAAAAGTGAGGCTCTTGCTCCTACGTATCCTCAATGAGGAACTCAGTCCTACGTAGCTCTGGATAACCTGTGAGACTAAAATAGTCTTGGTGTTTTCTTTACTAAAAATACGAACATGCTTTAGTAAAGAGACAAAACTTCCAACTGATCAGAGCAACATATGATTTTTTGGATGAAATGTGTCTACCGGGGAAGGAGAGTATGCTGATGAAATCTTCTCATAACCATAAATGAGATTTTGGATGTTAGCATTTTGTTTCTAAATGACCATTTAGAGGGAACACTGGGTTCAACAAAATAGAAGAAAATCACTCAAAGTGTATCAATCTCACACGGGTAAGTGTTTCATCCTAATTCTGAACCATAGATATGTCATGACTCGATTTTGCAAATCATTTCCTATCAAATCAAAGATTACATGCGTGATCATGGATCAATAGGACTTTTTCTTGGGAATGGTTTGTTTTCTTGAGGGAACTTTGGCTTTGAGTATTCTTGGCCTTTTCCTTTTCTGTTTTTGTTTAGTGTGAGGTGAACAAGCCACCAACGCACAAGATTTTGGTTGGCAATCGAAGGGAGAAGACCACTTTAGGTTGTGGTTTCCTTTCTTTTTTACTTCGTGGTAACTCTGTATTTGTTCAGATATTGTCTGGTCCAAAGACCTTTCTGTATATTTCTTTTGTTTTCTTCCGATCCTTGATCGGGAATTTTCTTTCCTTTCTTTTTTTTCTTTCTCTCAATCTTTGATTGGGAATTTTCTCTTCTTGTTTTCTCCCACGCTTTTGATTGGAAACTTTTCTCTTTTTTTTTGTTTTCTTCCGAGGGCAAGGATTGACATTCTCACCCTAGGTCAAGGTTTATGGCAAGTTGGGATTTTGGCTCAAGGCTTGTAGAACGACTGGACATGATATATGTCAGGGTTTGGTTTGGTTCAAGGATAAAAGGGGATGTCCCACATTATTTCCATGACACAAATGCAACAATGATGATTTGGAAATTTTATGCAAAACTAGTCATGCATGCACCTACGTGGACACTCAAGTGTCAAACTTTTATGGTCATGTGATGCTAGGGCTCATGATTCATTTTCTCTACTTTAGTCAACCCAGTGTTTCCAAAATATGTTCTTTTATCAATTCATGCATTCATCCGAGTCTATTTCGGGTGTTCGAAAAAAACTTTCACAGCATTCATCCTTCAGGTGTATACACATTTTTTTCAAAAACTGGTTATGATCAGTGAAAGAAAAGTTGGAAGTTATCTCTTTTCACAAGCATGTTGTTTTCTAGCTAGACAATTTTTTTTCTTTTTTTTTCTTCCTTCTTTTTTCTTTTCTTACTTGTTCTCTTTTCCTTTTTCTCTTTTTTTTTTCCTTTTTTAAGTTATTTATCATTTGTTCATTTCCTCCCTCTTTTTTTTCTTTTTCTCTCTGAAATGGTTGTGCGGACGAGGGCGCACACTACCTACTTACGTCTAACCACATGGTAAACAAAAAATGCACGAAATGGTAAGTCGCAAAAATGGTGACGAAATAACTGAGAGCCATAACGCCAAAAATTTCTAACAGAAACGAACAACAATAATAATAGTAATGTTAGTAACCATGTGAACAAAAACAGAAAATAGTAATGTCAACATCAATATAGACAATAATAGAAAATGTCAATAGCCAACTAACAAAAAACAATAATGTCAAAAAAAAGTGCGGTGACCTCAGTCACGTGGCTCTGCTTCCTCCCAAGAAACCGAGCAAGTCTGTCATCTCTTCATCCATGCGGGCCTCCTCTGCATTGCCGGGAGCTCCTGCAGGCGCCTCGGGCTAATCTCCGGGCCATGCGACCTCAGCCCTAAACTGATCTGGAGTAGGGCACGCAAAAGGAGCGAAACCCTGTCCCTGCTGACTGAGGTTGAGCTGGTAGAGACACTCATGTATCTGCACCTGCCCCCGGTGGTTGACCGCCTACTGGCGAACCAAGTGCTGTAGATACCGCTCCATGCCTAATGACCCAACGGGATCAGCCTGATGAGGTAGTGGCGGTGCGTCTGCGGCCTGAGGTGTATCACCCTGCTCCTGCCTAGGCGTGCAATACTTCTTAATGAAGGCCAGGATGATCGACGGTCGGATCGCCTTACTAGGATTGACGCGAACCCCGAATGACTGGTAGAGGCCCGTGATCAATGCCGGAAACCCCAGGGCCATGTTAGACTTATCCAGGTCTAGAGAGTGCCTGGTGGGTGGCATACCTACAAATAAATAGATGGCGTCAGCAATCAACTGAGCCACGTGAACGCTCATTCGTGTTAGGATGGCATACACCAGCTGACACTTCGGTAGAGAGAGATCGGAGTTATGATCACTAAGCAAGACATTGCTGAGCAGCAATGTCATCCACATCTGGGTCAAGGTGGTCATGCTGGTGCGCATGATCCGCACCCGCCTCCCTGCAGCGGTCCGGGCGAAATCCTGCCCCGGTGTGCATAATAGCTAGGCAATGGCCTCCTCGTCGAACCCATCGGCCCTGTTCCTCCTCTGATTAAACTCGCACTCCTAGCCTTCCTCCAACACTAGCGGGTCACCTAGGAACTGGTTGAGGGCATCTGCGTCAAAGGGAATCCACTGATCCCTCACCCATGACCACATGTCTCGCACTCCCTCTTCTGTGGGCCAAGCATTAGCATAAAACTCCAGGACTATATCAGGGTCAAACTTAGCCATGGGAGTCACCAGTGACGTCCAATGTCGGCGAGCTATCTCCTCCTGAAAATCTGTGTACTCATCATCCCTGAGCCGGACGCGTCTCTCTTTGTGGAACGACCATCCTTTGATGGCCTCGAAGCGCTGCTAGTGCTCGGCGCTCCTGAAACGGTGGCTATCAAACTCGGGGGCGGCACTGGTCCCTTCAACTACAGCGTCCTTCCTAGATCTCTTCGCGGAAAGCTTTTTCGAAGCCATTTCCTGCGGGGACAAACATTTGGAAAGTTAATTTACAAGGAAATACCAATCATTACGAACAAGAGCCAAACAACACTTATATGGTGCGAGTGTCAACATGCACTGTACAAAACAATCACATTGGGGCATGTGCTATTTTATGACACATATCTATATACATGCATTTACACACACACACATAAATTTTTTTGGTGAAAGGCATTTTATGACACATATCCATGTATGTTTTTGACAAGCATTTCCATGCTACATCCCACATATACGCACATTTTTTGAAAGGCTCCTTATGCTACCTACTCACAAATATACATATTTTGAAAGGCATTTTTACGCTACCTATCCAACATATACACATTTTGAAAGGCATTTTTTGCTATATATTCATCATATATATTATTGAAAAGGTATTTTTTGCCATATATTCACACACTTTGCAAGGCACTTTCATGCTATATATTCATCATATATACTATTGAAAAGGTATTTTTTGCCATATATTCACACACTTTGCAAGGCACTTTCATGCTATATATTCAACATATTTGCATACCACTGAAAGGTATTTTTCATGCTACCTAGGTGCAAGGTACTCCTCATGAGGCAGCAAATTCAAATTCTAGTTAAAAACCTCACAAACATGTTCTAATATTCATGCATCTTTTACATTCAAAACCAAAAACTTAGATTCCTAGGCATAAGTCATGCTTTTGGCACTTTAGTCTAGCTTCTACAAAACTTCCCATACACTCACAATGGCAGCCATATGTACATAATTCGTTCCACAAGCTAAGTTCCACAAAATCATGTGCAAATGCCATTGAGGCATTTCACCGAACACTTGGTGGGCGCATATTTAGGCATGAAAATCAAGGGAATGGGGGCAATGTGGCATGCCCCATTACTCCAGAATACAACCTAGGCCTAAGGCCATCCCCTACAACCCCTCAATTCAACGAAAACAAGCAACAATCCAAGGATAAATCCCTCACGTTTTTTAGCAAATACATGCAACTTAGAGCACCAAAATACACCAATGGAAAGCTAGAGAGCCCAAGAATGAGGTACTTACTTGTTGGAGATGAATAATAGTGCAAAATGGAATAAAAAATGTGAAAAATGGTGACCTAAGGGCTGCAAAACTCGTGAATCCCGTGAGCCTTCATTTTTTGAATGAAGGGGGAGAGTTTTTGGGTGTAGAAAACTTCCCCCTCCCCCTTTTTAACCACCTTCGTGCAGGGGTTGCTCGCCCAAGCGAGCTCAGCTCGCACAAGTGAGCTAACCTGCATTTTTTTTTGGGGTATCAAATAAGTACGGCTTCCTACGGGTCGGCGTTCGCTTACTCGAACCCCCTCAGGGTAGATTAAGAATCCAATATTAACTTTAAAGACACAACATTAATAATTACTGGGAATTTAAAGGATACTAGGTTGCCTTGCAATGGCGCTTTCCGTTTGTCCAGAGCTGGGCAAGGGACGACGATCTATCGGTCGTGACCCTAGCCTCTACTTGCGTCCGTCCCTAAGTACCTCAAAGCAGGAAACGACATTGCGCAGCAAATTGTGGCCGCGTTACCATTTTACCTTGATTGGTTTCTGCCTTCAGCTTCGTCCCGGCATCTGACCACTGCCTAAGACGATTCTGCCCCTGTTATCACAAAATATGCATGTGTATGCGTATGCATGAGTGTTTTCAAATGCAATAATCTTTTTAGTGAAAGCAGGTTAGGTTCAGTTATAATTAAGCGCTTGGGGCATCCCGTGGACTGAGCAAAAAGGCTCAGGTTATCACAAACTGCACATGGTTTAAAGCACAAAGTGAGGATTGAAGCCTCAAACTCATGTTCTCTTCTTTTAAAAGACTGTGACGAGAAATATACAGCAGACAGGAATCCCTGGGGGAAACCACGCAAAAATAAAAGAACATGCAGCGATATCCTCAATTGCCCCAGATTCTAAGCATAGTATCCCTTGACAACATTAGAGTTCACAGGCGAGGGTAGCTCCTTGCCATCCATGTTGGTAAGCACCAGGGCCCCTCCAGAAAAAGCCCTTTTCACAACGAAAGGTCCTTCGTAGTTCGGGGCCCACTTCCCTCGATTATCTTTAACAGCGAGGGACATCTTTTTCAGCAGAAGGTCCCCCTCATGGAACTTGCACAAGCGCACCTTCTTGTCGAACGCGTTCTTCATTCTTTGTTGATACAGGCGCCCTTGGCTCATGGCCGTCAAGTGCTTACCTTCAATAAGATTGAGTTGGTCGTAGCGTGTTTGAGCCCACTCCGATTCTTCTAAGCCTGATTCTGCTAGTATCCTCTGGGAAGGGATCTCTACTTCAAATGGGAGTACCGCTTCCATTCCATAAACCAAGGAATACGGTGTTTCCCTAGTAGAAGTTCGTACCAAAGTTCGGTATCCATGAAGGGCAAAAGGAAACATCTCATGCCAATCTTTGTATGACACTGTCATCTTCTGAATAATTTTCATAATATTCTTATTGGCTGCTTCCACGGCTCCGTTCATCTTTGGTCAGTAGGGCGTGAAATTGTGATGCTGGATTTTGAAATCCACGCACATTTCCTGCATCATCATGCTATTCAGATTGGTGCCATTGTCAGTAATGATCTTCCTAGGGAGTCCGTACTGACAAATCAGCTCCCTCTTTATGAATCTGATCACTACACTCCTTGTGACATTGGTGTAGGAAGCCGCTTCGACCCATTTGGTGAAATAATCTATTGCCACGAGAATGAAGCGGTGACCGTTCGAAGCCTTGGGTTCGATGGCCCCTATGACGTCTATCCCCCACATGGAAAAAGGCCAAGGGGCGGACATGACATTCAGGGGATGTGGCGGAGCATTGACATTGTCCGCGAACGCTTGACATTTATGGCATTTCCTTACGTGGGTGCAGCAATCACTTTCCATAGTAAGCCAGTAATAACCTGCTCTCAGGATCTTCCTGGCCATAGCATGCCCATTGGCGTGCATTCCAAATGAACCCTTGTGGACTTCCTCGATCATGTGGTTCGCCTCTTTGGCATCCACGCATCGCAGGAGAGTCATGTCATGGTTTCTTTTATATAGTATGCTCCCGCTCATGAAGAAACCGGCCGCCAATCTCCTCAATGTTCTTTTGTCATTGTCGGAAGCCTCTGGTGGGTACTCTTTGCTTTCAACGAATCACTTGATATCGAAATACCAAGGCTTACCGTCCTGTTCCTCTTCCACCTGACAACAATGTGCGGGCCTGCCACGACACCAGAACTCAATGTATGGTAGGTCCCCGTGCGGTGTTAGCTGGAACATGGACGCCAAAGTAGCAAGTGCATCCGCCATTTGATTTTCCTCTCGGGGAATGTGATGGAAGGAGATCTCATCAAAGGAGTCAGCCAACTCCTTGATATAGGCTTTGTAGGGTATCAGCTTGGGATCTCTAGTTTCCCATTCCCCTCTCAGTTGGGGAATCACCAGTGCTGAGTCCCTATATACTTTGAGCAGTTTGACATTAGAGTCAATTGCTGCCTGGACGGCTAGGGAACACGCTTCATACTCAGCCATATTGTTGGTGCAGTCAAACCCCAGCCTGGCTGTGAAAGGCATACATTGATTGTCTGGAGAGACCAACACTTTTCCAATGCCATGGCCTAGATCGTTTGACGCTCCGTCAAACCACACGGTCCATTTGTCCTGGTCCTCATCTAGTTTTTCCTCAAACAAGGCCATGATGTCCTCATCCGGGAATTCGGGATGCATGGGCTGATAGTCGTTGAGAGGCTGTTGAGCCAAATAATCTGCTAAGGCGCTTCCTTTTATCGCCTTTTGGGTGACGTAAACTATATCAAACTCAGATAGCAAGACTTGCCACCGGGCGATCCGTCCTGTGAGAGCAGGCTTTTCAAAGATGTACTTAACCGGGTCCATCTTGGATATCAACCAGGTGGTCTGGCTCAGCATGTATTGTCTTAGACGGTGGGACGCCCAGACTAAAGCACAACACTTTCTTTCAAGCAGGGAGTAATTCATTTCATAGGCCGTGAACTTCTTACTCAAGTAGTAGACAATATGCTCTCTCTTCCCGAACTCGTCATGTTGCCCCAGCATGCATCCCATCGACTCGTCCAAAATCGTCATATACAAGATGAGAGGCCTTCCGGGTACTGGCGGCATAAGCACAGGAGGGTTCATGAGACACTGTTTGATCCTTCCAAATGCCTCTTGACAATCCTCGTTCCAGCGGACGGACTGGTTTTTGCATAAGAGTTTGAACAACGGCTCACAAATAGCAGTGAGCTGTGATATGAATCTGGCAATATAATTCAAATGTCCCAGGAAACCTCGGACCTACCTCTCGGTACGGGGTTCCGGCATCTCAAGGATGGCCTTCACCTTTTCGGGGTCCACCTCTATCCCCTTCTGGCTTACGATGAAACCTAGCAATTTCCATGATTTGACCCCGAAAGTGCACTTAGCGGGGTTTAACCTCAATTGATACTTCCTAAGCCTTTTGAACAACTTCCGCAGGTTGACAAGGTGTTCCTCCTCGATTTTAGACTTGGCAATTATGTCGTCCACATAGACCTCAATTTCTCGGTGCATCATATCGTGGAACAAAGCTACCATAGCCCGTTGATAAGTTGCTCCGGCGTTCTTGAGTCCAAAGGACATCACCTTATAATAGAACATTCCCCACAGGGAGACGAAGGTAGTTTTTTCCATATCCTCTGGCGCCATTTTTATCTGATTGTAACCGGAGAACCCATCCATGAAGGAAAACAAAGCGAAATTGGTCGTATTATCCACGAGGATATCAATGTGTGGCAAAGGAAAATTGTCTTTGGGACTGGCTCGATTCAGGTCCCGATAATCCACACATATTCGCACCTTCCCATCCTTCTTAGGGACTAGTACAATGTTGGCAACCCATTCTGGGTACCGAGCGACAACCAAAAAACCAGCGTCAAATTGTTTCTTTACCTCTTCTTTTATTTTCAAGGATGTCTCGGGATTTAGAGGTAATCGGTGTTGTACAATGTCAGAACTTAAACCGGGCATATCTTGGTATAACCAAGCAAAGATGTCTTTGTAGTCTTTTAGCAGGGCTGTCAATTCTTCACAGATGGGTGCGGTCATACCCGTGCCTATCTTTACTTCTTTTTTTCCACTGCCGGTTCCTAAGTCCACTAGTTTCGTCTCTTCTTGATGAGGCCCCATCTCTTGGTCCTCATGGGTGACTATCTTCTCCAACTCCGGGGGAAGTCCCACATCCTCGTCTTCTTCATCCTCCGTCTGATTCGTTTCTTGCTCGAAATCAATGGTCGGGTCCCAGGTATTAGTACCTTTGAGGGACTCATCATCGGATCTGGCGTTTTAAACGTAAAGAAATAAACATGAAAATGGATGAGAATGGGTAGAGACGTAGGAACATAGAAGAAAGATCTTTGTATTATAAACTTTAGGAGCAAAGACATAAAGCCTTAACAAAAGGAAACTCTAAAGCCTAGGCTCAACTGTAGAGTTTAAAAGCGACAAAGGGTTACATTATGCTTGTTGCGCAAATGTTCGGGCACTCCTCCACTTGCCAATTTTCTAGTCGGAAACCAGGAGGGCATGGTCGTACCAAATCCGACCCACTCGGCGAATCATCTTCGCATATCGCAATGACTTGGCCTTCGTGTCCTAGACCCGCGCTTATAAAGCTCCTACTGATGTTGAAGGGTGGGCCTCATTCAACTTCTTGTCCCAATCACGAGCCTTGACCTCCGCTCTTCCTTCCTGCAACGCTTTTCCTTATGTCCACTTGTGTGGGTTTATAGCCTAACCCAAACTTCCCACGGTTTCCTCTGGCACTTATCAGGCTGGATCTGCCGCCGTTGTCCTTGCCTAAACCCATTCCAGGCTCGTAACCATTCCCAACATCACCCGGGCGACCATCACCGCCGTATCAGACAGGCAAGGTTGCCCAGAGAAGGAATCTACGGAGGCCATGCTTACCACCTCAAAAGACAGGAAGGCCGTTTCTAATGACTCCTCTGCGGCTTCCACATATGGCATAGAGGACGGGAAACTCATCAAGATGTCTTCCTCACCCGATATGAAAACCAAATGTCCCTCTACTACGAATTTCAATTTCTGGTGGAGTGTAGAAGAAACGACTCCCACCGAGTAGATCCACGGGCGCCCCAAAAGGCAGTTGTAAGCGGGGTTAATATCCATTATTTGAAAGGTAACCTGACAGGTATGGGGGCCTATCTGTACAGGGAGGTCGATCTCTCCCCTAACCTCTCGGCGGGTGTCGTCGAAGGCATGAACCACCATGGAACTCTTTAGATGGGAAGCATTAAACGGTAATTTCTCCAAAGTGCTTTTGGGCATTACGTTTAAACTGGAACAGTTATCGATGAGCACTTTGGCCACGACGTGGTCCATGCAATTGACTGATACATGCAAAGCCTTATTATGCCCTCTCCCCTCGGCAGAGATTTCTTCTTCGGCGAAGGCGAGATAGTTGTTGGCGGTGATATTATTGACGAGTCCTCCAAAGCCTTCTACAGAGATATCTTGGGCCACATGAGCTTCGTTTAAGACCTTTACTAGCAAAGCCTGATGAGGCTCATAGCTCATGAGTAATTCCAAAAGATAGACTCTGGCCGGGGTTTTGTTGAGTTGTTCAATGACCTTGAACTCGCTCTGCTGAATAATGCGGAGAAACTCACTTGCTTCCTCTAGCAATACTTCCTTCTTGCCACAGCCATCCCTTTTCTCCGGAAGAACTTTTACCAGAATATCCTCGTCTGAAGTGAGGGTCGTTTTGTCATTTCGTTCTTCCACCATCTTTGCCTTCCCTTTAACGTTTGCGGGTTGTGTTGGCAGGTCGGGGGGTGCAAACATGCGACCGCTGCGGGTCACGCCGCTCAGCCCCGTGATATTGGTCACCTTGGCTGACAACGAGCTGATGTCGGTGGCCTCTTCTTTCCTTTCACTTAGAGGTGCATACCTCCACGGGACTGCGTGGCTGTTTCCGTATAGGAAAGGAACAGGTTTAGCTACCGAGGGGTATTGGGGCTTTTGTGGAGCTGCGTCTTTGGTGAAATATATCACTAAAGGTTTAGGCCTCCCAAAACTTCTTTCATCTGCGGACTGCATACATATATGCTGCTCTTCCCTCCCCTCATCACCGACTTCTAGTCGGCCTCGATTTATCATCTGTTGCAACAACTCTTCCACTGCTAAACATGTTTCCATGTTATGTAGCTCACCAAGATGCAACAAACAAGTATCCTCTTCATGCCCACCAAGGGGAATTACACCTCCCTTTTGTAGGGCCTCATAGATAAACCTCCTAGGGGTCCACGTCCTTTAAAGGCTTAGACCTGCGCGGCCTATCTGACTCAATGGCATTAACCGCTCCCCCTCCATGATTGGCGAGCGGGTTTGTTTTTACGTTAGGCCGATCCTCTTGAAATGTCAGCCATCCGGCGTCTATCAAATGTTGGACCTTGTATTGAAGGGCCAGGCATTTTTCGATGGAGTGGCCCGGGGTTTTCCCATGGTACGTGCAAGTTGCGTCAGGATCATACCACTTTGGGAAAGGGGGTTGGTAGATCTTCCCGGGAGTTATTACGGCCATTTGGTTGGCGATGAGGGACGGCAAGAGGTCTTCGTACGTCATTGGGATTGGGGTGAATTCTGGAATTGGCTTCGGGAGAAAGTTCCTCATCGCGTTGGAACCGACACCAAAGTGGGCATTGCCGGTCGGACGTGTCGTGGTTGAAGCCAGAGCTTGGGGGGCCTCCCTCTGGATGGGGGTGGCGCTCTAGGTTGTACGGGTGCTGAATTGGAGGAGTTCTCGGCGCGAGCTGAGAAGCTCGGATGATGTTCCGTGTACTGGTGTATACCATGAGAGGTCTACGGGGGCTTGACCCATGCAGGCGTCAAAGTGACGACAAGGGTATCTCCTTCCTTCCTTTTTTCCCCAGTTGCTCCGATTCTCCTAGCATTGACACTTGTGGAGGAGATGTAATCGAACTTCCCTCTTTTCAATCCTACTTCGATTCTTTCCCCGGCGAATACCAAGTCAACGAAGCTGGAAGGCATGTAGCCTACCAACTTCTCATAGTAAAACACTGGCAAGGTGTCTACCATCATGGTAATCATCTCCCTTTCAACCATGGGAGGGGCCACTTGTGCTGCCAAGTCTCTCCACCACTGTGCGTACTCTTTAAAGGTCTCACTATCCTTCTTAACCATATTTTGTAGCTGAGTGCGATCGGGAGCCATATCGGAATTATACTGATATTGCCTCAGGAAAGCAGTAATCAGGTCCTTCCAAGTACGGATGCAGGAAGCTTCCAGATTAGTGTACCAAATAACCGTGGCTCTAGCCAAGATATCTTGGAAAAAGTGCATTAACAACTTTTCATCCGTAGAGTGCGCCCCCGTCTTGTGACAATACATCTTGAGATGGTTCTTAGGACAAGTCGTCCCTTTATACTTGTCGAAATCAGGTACCTTGAATTTTGGGGGGATGATGACATCCGGTACCAAGCAAAGATCCGTCATGTCCGTGAACGGATAGTCACCAAAGCCTTCAACAACTCTCAATCTCTCCTCGAGGAGATCGAGTTTCCTTCTTTCTTCGGCCGCCGGGGGCGGTCCTTCTGTGGACAAGAATATTGGTTGTGCTGTGAGGTTATGCTGAGGCAATGCGTTGGGTGCCGGCCCCTCGATGGGGATCGGGGGGTAGAAATTGACATCCCCTTGGGCATATTCTCGATGATCTTCATGGACCTCGTCGGGCTATCGAGGAGGCTCCCCTTCAAGGATGGAGGAAGAGACATGACCCGCGTCTCATGCATGACTAGTGGCGTGTAATTAGGCGGTAATCAATAAGGGTAAGCCACCCAGTTGTATCCCAAATGGAGGTTGCTGTTGTGCCCCAGTGTGTTCCTTTCTCGTCCATCCGCATTTGGGGGAGGATGGTGCGCGGTAGCTAGGAGAGTTGGGTCTGCTTTAGCAGCCGAACTAACAGTGGTAGCGGTGGCCACGTTTTTCTCCATGAGTTGTCTGATTCCTAACATGGCCTCCATCAGGGAAGCCATTTGTTCTTTCAAAGCCGACATGTCGGCTTTCATCTATTCTTATGTCTCCTCTTGATCACCCATCGCTCTAGATTTGGATCTGGTGCGATAGGGATGCCTTGGGGCGCGTTTAGTTATGGTGTTTTTTCCTAAAAAACCAAACGTGAGGAGTAGGTAAAGAAAAATGAATGCATGCTAGAGATAAAATGCGGGAGTGATCTGATTCGCACTGACTTTAGGAGTAAAAACATGGGATAAACTCATTTTATTCAGAAAGTTATAACTAGTCAAGATCTGAGTGACAATACAAGTTTCCTAGCAGTTTCTAATTATATGGGTCATTAAATCTATCATATGCTGACAATAGCCGAGAAGTCCGTGGATCTCCTCGGGGGCAGAGTAGGTGTCCGCCATCGCTTTGGCCTTGGCTAGCAATCGAGGAAATTCTTGACTCCCGTTCAAGGTAAGAGCAAATCGGTCCATCCACATTGTTGCCTCTTGATGTAACGAGTCGATCACCCTTCCTCTAGCCTCCTTTTCTACGTACACTTGGGCATACTCGTCCGCCACTCTATGCTCATGGGCCGTGGCTAGATTTAGTTCTTCTTGGTACTTGTTGATGATGGCTAACATATTGGTCTCTTTCTCGCATAACCGCTGAGACAGGTTTCTTTTGGACCTTGAGCAAACCTTCAACTCATCTTTCAAGATCAAACTATCTACTCGTGATGGGTCCCTTTCCTCTCTCCGGAGCTTAAGCTCACTGTTGCTGCCCCACAGAGCCCCTCGGAACTTGTTCCGGCCGTGCTCTTCCCTACGAGCCCTCTTGGTCTTTTGTTCTAAGGCCTTGGTGGTAGCCATATTTATATCTTTCAGTTCGGCATTCTCCTTTTGGATTTTAAGAGTTGCTGATTTGAACCTTTCTTTGACTGTTTGGGCTTGCTCGAGTTATGTCCTAAGGGCCTGCACCTCTTCGTCTCCCTCCGGTGCCTCAACTTCCTCCCTTTTAGTGGTTCTCAAACTCAGGAGCCAATCCAAACCTTGCACGTGGGCTTTCAACCACTTACGGTAGCCACCGATGCGCCCATTGTTACTGCCCCTGAGTTCTTTGTCCTTCTTTCACACCACCTCCCATGCCTTGCGGACCTTCTGAAGCCTCTCCATGTTGGTCTTATTGAAACCTCGTGAAATGACAGGCACGATCTCTTCCTCTAGTGTTGCCCCTCTCATAGGGTAGCCAAGTTGCCTTATAGCAAGAACGAGATTGTAACTGATGCAACCCCTCGTCCCCATCAAGGGAACATTCGGAAATCCTCCGCACGGAATAAGAACTCTGGCTCTTCCTTCTTTCCATCGAGGGAACCAGTTGACAGACGCTCCTTCTTTGTTTGCTAAGATTTGGTTCCAATTTGCCCCTCCTTTCTCTGTGCATGAATGGTGGCTTTCTAGTGGGCAAGCATGCCTCACCTTTTGGCGAAAAAGGTGTGAAACCAACCATACATAAAGAGTTGGAGTACAACAAACAATCCTTGTACTGCTCTTCTCACATCTTCGGTCGAAGGTGTCATATAGGTCGGCTAGCATAGCGACAACCGGGCTTTCCTTGTGGTCATGATAGGCGAGAAAAGCATCGATCGCTGCTAGGTCCACCAACCCATCCACATTTGGAAAGAGGACTCCTCCGAAGATCAACAGTGCGAGAATGTCTATGAATGGGGCCCATTCGCCTTTACCTGCCAAGATTCTTGCTTTTGCCTCCAAATATTTTCTCGGTACTCCGACCACCCCATTTTCAACTTGCTTTCTGCGGTCTAATTCCTGTGCCAAAATTTGGACTATCTTAGAAATTCTAGCTAATGAGGGATAGAACCATGAGAAGAGGTATGGTCTCCTTCCCCCTAGAGGACATCCTAGGATCTCTTCAAATTCTTCCACCATGGGTGATAGCTGGAAGTCCCCAAAGGTGAAACACCTCATCGGCTGATCATAATACTGGGCGAGGGAGGCAATGGCCTCTGTGGATACTTCTAACATGGCTAGGTCCCAGATTTTACCGTAAGCTTTGCGAAAAGCTTGCCGCTGGAGCTGACCCATCAACTGCCCTAACTCTTTTAGACTGGTGATCCCTAGGCTCTTGACCTTGACTTGATAGAACCTCTTTTTAAGCGAAGGCGTTTGACTCAATCCCATGTTTTACTAAAGTGAAACTAAATCTAGCGCGAATCAAAACTCCGACATGTATCATGGGTGGAATGGATGAATGCATGAAGAAATGCATATGACACAAATGCAATTTATGAATACGGGAGCCCAGGAAATTGTCTCCTTTTTAGATAGAACGTCTCGGGGTAGCACAGTGCCCGACATATGTATTTAAGAAGGTGACACAGACCCTCCGTTGGTTTTGCCAAAGAGAGGGGATCAAGACAGAACCCATGCATGATGCATATGCGAAAGGCACAACACGGGGATGTACATAATATTCACAAACAAATATTAGCAAAAGGGTACATGACACTTAGGACTACATTCATGGCAGTGTGAAAAGTGGCACGCAGCGTATTTGCTCCGTGCCCCTATTTTAGGGACCTACACGGGAGGGAGCTAAAAGGGCTTTTAGTGATATTTCCCAAGGTGGTCATATCTCTCTTGATGATCTCTAGAGGTATCATCCCCTTCAAAGAACATATTGCAGCAGTAGGGACTACTAGCAACAATATGTTATCAAAGAGAAAAACTCTAGATGAGGGTTCACTGTAATCAAGCAAGTTAGAGACCTAGCATGATCAAAGATTCACCTCCACTCCTTATGTTCCCACGAACCCAGGTATAGGGCCCTTTTCCAACTCATCGTGTGTGCAAATAGTGTTGGTGTTTGTATGCATCAAATGAATAAATATTTACCTCATGCATACATTTTAAAACACACTAAAAGCATCAAAGAGTTATATATACAAGAACATAAGAAAAATAAAGGGAAACCAACAAAGGAGAAAGTCATGATAAAACATTGCACAAGATTAAATGGCCTAACTCTCTAAAAAAACAAGTCCCCAGCGGAGTCGCCAACTGTCGCAACCTTCCCTTCGGAGGGAGGGCAACGCGTGACTCGCGTGAGCATCTTCCAAGAAAGGAATACACGCGGAGTCGCCACCAACATTTATTTGAGGAGAACGTCGGAAAAACCAGAAAAGACGTGGTCTACGAACTTTAAGTGAAAGGTTCCGGAGTTGTATTTATGCATGGGGAAGGTATTAGCACCCCACACGTCCGTCACAAAAGACGGCAGCCTTTAATCAAATGTGCAAATATGACTTCAATTTTTTTTATTTTCCCTTTTTACGTTCTTATGTCTTTTTATGCCTTTTTATATTTTTATCTTTTTGTGGTCAACAAGGGTATTTACCTTTGCTCCTACGTATTCCTCAATTGTGATAAGGAAATCAGACCTACGTAGTTCTTTGAGAACTAAGTGTTGGTTAAGTTATTTTTTATCCTTTTTTGCAAGATATGTTTTTATTGAATGAAAGGTCATTTAAGGCATTGGACCATTAAACAATCTTTCGATTCTTTTTGAAAAGAGAGAGAACATTAAGGCATTGGACCATTAATGATCTCTTTATTTTTGAAAGAGGTAATAAAGCTACATCTTGATTTTAGGCCTTTTAGAAATCTACATTTAACCAATAAAAGCGGAAAAGACCATTTCAAGGCATTGGACCTTTAAAATGGCTTTTTTAGGTGATGACAAAAGCTTGACTTATGAATTGATTTTAGCCTTAGTTTCACTTTGGTTATTACTCAATTCGATTAAGAAAGAAAAATCCAAAAGGAAAACGTCCGATTGATCTTTTTGATTATTTTACTAAAAGATATTTTTTTATTATATTATTATTATTTTGCCTCTTTTTGGTTTTAAAACGTGGTTACAGCATGACCGAACGGTCGGATTTCATTTTAACATAAATTAAAGGATGTTACAATACGAATGATCAGTGGAAATTTATTTTATTTTTTTATTAGGCGAGAAAATGACTTAAATAAATGACTAAAGCACGTCAAAAGGGGGTACGGAAAGTAAATGAAATGAAAATAAAAGCACACAAAACAAATGAGGACCACTAAGGGTACATAGAATGAATTGAAAAGTTCAATTTCGGGAACTTACCGGTTGAAGACCGAAGAACGACGAAGAACGGTTGAAAATCTTCGCGAAATCACCCACGGAAACGTCACGAAAGCGTTTCGGAAGTGCCTCGACTTGGATTTTCTGCACGGAAACAATTTTTCTCACTAATTTTAAGTGATTCTCAGATACCAGGAGGGTTGAACATTTTTGTTCTTCCCTCCTCCCCCTATTTATAAGAAAATGAGGGAGGAGCTTGCCTCCCAACTCGCCCAGGCGAGCTAGGTTGCTTCCTCCAGAAGGCACCGCCTTCTGGAGAACTTCCTGGAAGGCCCAAGTGGGCCTGGTTGCTATTTGCACCCTCCTGTTTACTAAATACACTCCCTCTTGCCTTTTTTTGCTGATTTTTTTTCGTAACGTTACGGAATTTTACGAATTTTGCAACGATACTCGTTTTCTTTCCGTAATGTTATGGAACCTTATGGATTATGTAATCATCCCTTTTTTGGATTCCAGAATGTTACAAAACTTCACGAATTGTGCATTAACACTTCCTTTTGACTTCCGGCATGTCACGAAACTTTACGAATTGTGCAACAATGCTTTCTTTTGACTTCCGGCATGTCACAGAACTTCACGGATTGCCTAACGATGGGTGGCAAGTACCTCGAAGTGGTTAAACGAGGGTCGCATTCCAACAAACAGATGGTCCCCGGACGAAATTAGGGTATGACAGCACCAAATTAGGAGGGTTTCCAACGTTGGCTGAATAATTTGGTTGGTGCGGGGAATATTGGTAGGTGGGGTTGTGTGGGGTTTGTTGGGGTTTTGGCCATGTGGGAGCTGAAGTTACAGCGTGGGTATCTCCCTCCTTCTTCTTGATTCCACCCACTATGAACCTCTTGTAGAAGTGACGTAATCAAACTTCTCTCTTCTTAAACCCACCTCAATTCTCTTGCATGCAAACACCAGATCTGTGAAGCTAGAAGGCATATAACCTACCATCTTCTCATAGTAGAACACTGGCAATGTATCTACTATCATGGTTATCATTTCTCGTTCCCTCCACCTCTAGGCATACTCTTTGAAGGACTCATGCTCCTTCTTGCACATAATTTGCAATTGGCTTCTATCGAGAGCCATGTTGGTGTTATATTGATACTGCCTGATGAAAGCAGCCATCAAGCCCTTCCAAGAACGGATCTGGGAAGCTTCCAAGTTAGTATACCATGTGATGGTCGCCCTGGCCAAACTCTCTTGGAAAAAGTGCATTAAGAGCTTTTCATCTCTGGTGTATGCCCCCATCTTTCGAAAATACATTTTTATGTGGTTCTTGGGGCAGGTGGTCCCTTTGTACTTGTTGAAGTTCGACACCTTGAACTTGGGACGGATGACGACATCAGGCA
Source organism: Glycine max (assembly GCF_000004515.6). NCBI lineage: Eukaryota > Viridiplantae > Streptophyta > Magnoliopsida > Fabales > Fabaceae > Glycine > Glycine max. The sequence goes on along the minus strand of NC_016088.4, from coordinate 13,231,062 downwards.
CTAAGCATAGTTTCGCCATGTCGACAAATGGATAATCATTGATCCCTTCGATGGCCCTCAGCCTTTCCTCTATGAGATCAAACTTTTCTCTTTCTTCCATGACTGGAGGTAGTCTCCCCACCGAGAAGTGTAAAGGTTGCAGCGGGCGGTGTTGAGGAGCTCCCACGGCATTGGGCTGAGGTATGCCACTAAACGCTGGTCCCTCAGCGGCATATGTAGGGTATGGTTTGAACTCGCCCAGAGCATGATCCCGGGGATCTTCACGGGCTTCCCCCACAGGCTGAGCAAAGGGTGCATGCCCCAACTGGGATTGCTGGCCTTCATGGGGAACAGGAACAAAGTGGTTGGCGTTCTCGTTGGGCATGTGCACTGCATTGGGTGGTGTATAGTTGGGAGGTAAGCTGTACGGTGGGAAAGAATTCTTATTTTGCACCATATGGGGACCGCCCGTGCTGCCTAACACCTCTCCTCCCTAACCTACCATGTCCGGGACTGGATGACTTGTTTTGTTTATGTCGAATGGGTGAGTCAGATCCGCCTCAGCGACGGCGCTGGTGGCGGCAACTGCGGCCGCATTGCCCTCCATCATCCATCTCATACTTAACATGGCTTCCATCATGGAGGTCATTTGGTCCTTCATGGCCTCCATGTCGGCCTTCATCTGCTCTTGCACTTCCTCTATCTCACTCATGATTTTGGTTTTGGCACGTGTTTGATAGGGGTACCGTAAAGCGCATTCATTCTTTTTGGTTATTGTGTTTACTTTGACTATGACTACTAAAAGAACAAAATCCAATGAGTAATGCGACAAGGAACTAAACATGAATGCATGATAATGATAAGTTGTCAAAGTATTGAACCCACACAAAAATTTCAACAAAGACATAGGGTTGAATCAAATCTCATTTTCATTAAGAGACAAATATTGTTTATCTTGTCCAAGTCAAAGCATAAATACAAATGCATCAGTGGTTCCTAATTATGTGGGAAATCAATACGGTCATATGCTGACAATAATCGAAAAGCCCATGAACTTCCTCAAGAGCTGAGTATACGTCCACCATTGCCTTGGCTCTGGCTAACATCCTTAGAAGCTCTTGACTCCCATTCAGAGTGAGAGCGAACTTATCCATCCATTTCATAGCTTCTCCGTGCAATGATTCTAATACTCTCTCTCTTTCTTCTCTCTCCATTTGCAGAGCTGATACCTTTGCATGCTCGTCCTCCAGCCTTTGCTCATGGCTAGCAGCTAGGTTTAGCTCATAAAGCCCCTCGGAACTTGTTTCGGCCCCATTCTTCTTTTTGGGCCCTCTTCGTTTCTCACTCTAATGCTTTGGTCGTGGCCATGTTGACATCCCTAAGCTCCTCACACTCTTTCATGACCCTGGTGGCTGTCGTTTTGAACTTTTCCTTGACCATTCTCGTTCTTTCAAGTTCCGCTTTTAGGGCTTGCACTTCTCGCTCTACTTGAAATATTTAGCTTTGGGAGCCAATTTATCCCTTGCGTTCGAGCCTTCAACCATTTATGATAGCTGCCGACGACACCGTTGCTGCTTCCTTTAAGCTTCTTATCTTTTTTTTTCACCGTATTCCATGCTTTTCGGATTCTTTGAAGTATTTTTGCATTGCCTTCACTGAAACCTCATGCGATGAAAGGCGCGATAATCTCTTCCGATGGTGCCCCTCTCACAGGGTAGCCTAGTTGTCTTATGGCCAGCATTGGATTATAATTGATACAACCCCTTGTTTCCATCAAGGGGACATTTGGGAACCCTTCACACGAGCACAAAACCCCGACACCTTCTTCCTTCCATCGGGGGAACCAATTAACGGACGCCCCTACCATACCTGCCAAGAGTTCTTCCCAATTTGTTTTCCTTTTCTCGACACACATGTGATGACGTTGTAGGGGACAAACGGGTCTACTTTCATGACGAAAAATGTGGGAGACCAGCCATACATAAAGAGCGGGCGTGCAACAGACAATTCTTGCACTGCTCTTCTCGCATCTTTGGTCGAATGTGTCATAGGCATCGGCCAAAACAGCAACGATCGGGCTTTCCTTGCTGTGGTAATAAGCAAGAAAAACATTGATCGCCGCTAGATCCACTAGCTCATCTACATTTGGAAAAAGGACGATCCCAAACACCAATAGTGCTAAAACATCAATGAATGAAGTCCACTTTCCTTGATCTGCCAAAGCTTTTGCTTTCTTTTCCAAGCGCTTCCTTGGTATCCCAACCACCCCATTTCTGTTTTGTTTCGCTCGATCTAGCTCTTTTGCTGAGATCTTGACCACTTTTGCTACTCTTGCCATGGAGGGGTATAACCCAGAAAATAGATACGGCTTCCTTCCTTATAGCGGGCATCCCAAGATCCCTTCAAACTCTTCTATGGTTGGTACCAACTGAAAGTCCCTAAACGTGAAGCACCTTAGCGGCTGGTCATAGTACTAAATGAGGGATGAAATGGCTTCAACGGAAACTTCTATCATACCCAAATCCCAGATTTTCCCATATGTTTTGTGGAAGGCTTGACGTCGGACTTGATCCATCCACTGCCCTAGCTCTCGCAAGCTGGCTTAAAAGAGGGCACTTGGTTCAAACCCCATGTTTGCTAGAATAAAAACTCTGCTGATCAATACTTCAACACCCTATCATAGAAGAGATATGATGAATACATGAGGGAATGCTTATGCTATGCATGACAAAATGTGTTTATCTATGGACACAAGAATTTGAAAGAGCGTCCCTTCTTACCCACAATGCATCGGGTATCATGGTTTGTTTGCAGACATCACCATGGTGCCCAATGCATGACAATTAAGAAGTTGATGTGAACCTTCCGCCTTCCTGTGACAAAGATGACGAGACAAATCTAATGCATGAGTGAGGACACGACATGAGTCTGCATGCGTGAGAGCACGTGGTTGGTAGCACAAAGAGAAACATGACAACGCAATAAATTAATACCAAACTGACATAACAACATGGCAAACACAGGAAAGATGCACACAATCATGACATCATAAAGATATGCATGGCTATTTTAGAAGTAAAGACTTTGACTTTGGTGTTTTGATGATGCCATATGATCATGACGTTTTGATGCCTTATGGAAATGCGCTTCTCAAGTTTAATTCAAGACAACAATCCGAGAATACAAGATACAACATCAAGAAGAGATGTCTAGTATTTTAGGAAGGGAATTCCAAATTGAAATAGCAAAAGGTTTGGGCAAGAAATTTAAGTTAAAAAGTCTTTTTCAATAGATTTACTCTCTGGCCATCAAAGGTCTATTTATATGTGACTTGGAACACGAATTTGCTCAGAGTTTTTCAGAACAAAAAGGTCTTATCCTCTCAAAAAGCAAAATCTTTGTATCCTCTTAAGATTCCTTGGCCAATACACTTGCAATTCAATAAGGAATTATTTAAGTGCTCAAATTGTTCAATCTATCTCTTTCAAGAAAGATTTCTTCTTCTCTTTACTCTAATTCTCAAAAAGGGATTAAGAGACTGAGGGTCTCTTGTTGTAAAGAAATCTGAACACAAAGGAAGGGTTGTCTTTGTGTGGTTCAGAACTTGTAAAGGGATTTTACAAGATAGTGGAACTCTCAAGTAGGTTGCTTGGGGACTGGACGTAGGCACAAGGGTGTGGCCGAACCAGTATAAATCTGAGTTTGCACTTTCTCTTCCCTTAAACTCTTTTATGTATTATTGCTTTACATTTATATTCAGATTATTTAATTTGAATCATTGTTTAGAAATCCATCTTTAAGGGAACTTGGAACTTGTATTGAAATCAAAGTAGAAATTTTAATTGAGATAACAATTTGTAATATCTTAATTCAACCCCCCCTTCTTAAGATATTTGAGGCCACTTGTCCAACAAGTGGTATCAGAGCTTCATTCATGTATAAAGTTTAGAAGTTTCAAGAATAATGGCCTCAGCAAACTTCTTATTCCCAGAAGGAAACTCTATAAATAGGCCTCCTATTTTTAATGGAGAGGGTTACCACTACTAGAAAACCCAAATACAAATTTTCATTGAGGCAATAGACTTAAACATTTAGGAAGCCATAGAAGTTGGACCTTATGTACCCACCATGGTAGCTAGTAATACAAAAATAGAGAAACCTAGAGAAGAGTGGCCTGAAGAAGAAAGAAGATTAGTGCAGTACAATTGAAAGGCTAAAAACATCATTACTTCTGCCCTAGGAATGGATGAATATTTTAGGGTGTCAAATTGTAAGAGTGCTAAGGATATGTGGGACACTCTACAAGTTACACATGAGGGAACAACTGATGTCAAAAGATCTAGGATAAATACTCTAACTCATAAATATGAATTATTTAGGATGAAGACAAATGAAAGTATACAAGATATGCAGAAAAGATTCACACATATAGTTAACCATCTTGCTTCATTAGGAAGAACTTTTCAAAATGAGGATCTTATAAATAAAGTATTAAGATGTTTAAGTAGAGAATGGCAACCAAAAGTAATAGCCATTACAGAATCTATAGATTTGTTTATTATGTCTCTTGCTACTCTATTTGGAAAATTACAAGAACATGAGATGGAGTTGCAAAGACGAAATCAACATGAAGAAAATGATAAGAAGAAGAAGGGAATTGCTCTTAAAGCCTCATCTTCAATCCAAGAGGAAAGTGACATAGAAGAGTCAATTGATTTAGATGAAGATGAAGATCTTAGCCCTTTTGTCAAAAGATTCAACAAATTTATTAGAATGAGAGGAAACCAAAGAAGACAAAACTTCAAATCTAAAAGAAGAACTGAAGAGTCATCTCAAATCCCAAAATGCTTTGAGTGCAATCAACCCGGACATCTGAGGGCTGATTGTCCAATCTTTAAGAAAAAGATAGAGAAGTCTGAAAAGAAGACTATTGGAGATAAGAAGGCAAAGAAGGCCTATATCACATGGGATGACAATGACTTAGAATCGTCTGATGATTCTGAAAAAGAAATGGTTAATCTATGTCTAATGGGCAAAGATTATGAAAGCGACGAAGAGGTAACATCTTCTAAAAAATCTATTTCTTTTGATGAGTTACAAGATGCATTTGCTGAGTTACATAGTGAATAAATTAAACTAGCAAAACTTGTCTCTTCATCTAAGAAAAAAATTTCGAAATTAGAGAAAGAAATTTCAAAATTAAACAAAGAAATAGATAATCTTAAAAATGAAGTTTCTATCTCTAAATCTAGTGATAAAGATTATGTGTCTACTATGACTAAAGAAAAAGTAAATTCATGTAAATGTTGTAGCAAATATGTAGAAGAAATTAAAAATTTGAAAAACTCACTTGCAAAATTTTCAATTGGCAAGAATAAACTAGATGTCATATTAGGAAATCAAAGATGTATTTATGATAAAGCAGGAATTGGATACAAACCAGAAAAACAACAAAAGTTTTACAAAAATTTCTTTTCTTTCTCACAAAAATACAATTCTCCTTTCATTACATGTTTCTATTGTGGAAGAAAAGGGCATGACACATCTACATGTTATTTTAGGAAAAACTGCAACAATATCAAAATGATATGGGTCCTAAAAGGATCTTTACTCTACACTAACACACAAGGACCCAATAAAGTTTGGGTACCTAAGTCACAAACTTGATCATGTAGGTATCTTTAAAGAAGAAATGGTACATAGATAGCGGATGTTCAAAGCATATGACGGGAGATTCATCAAAATTCACACATATCTCTCCCAAGAAAAGTGGGCATGTAACTTATGGTGATAACAACAAAGGTAGAATTCTTGGAGTTGGAAAAATAGGTACGAATTCTTCAAACTCCATTGAAAATGTTCTACTTGTTGAAGGCCTTAAGCACAACTTGCTTAGTGTTAGTCAATTATGTGATAAGGGCTATCTAGTATCATTTGATTCTCAAAAATGTCTTATTGAACATAAACATGATACTAATATAAAGCATATAGAGTATAGAGTTAACAATGTTTATATGATAGACTTAAGCCAAAAATTAGATAATAATAAATGTTTTCTTAGCAAAGATGATGATCCATGGCTATGGCATAAACGCATTGCTCACATAAACATGGAACACTTAAATAAATTGATTTCAAAAGATTTAGTTGTTGGTTTGCCAAAACTAAAATTTGAAAAAGATAGACTATGTGATACATGTCAAAAAAGAAAACAAACTAGAGTTTCATTCAAATCCAAAAACATTGTTTCAACTACTCAACCCTTACAATTATTACACATGGATTTGTTTGGACCTTCTAGAATCATGAGTCTTGGAGGAAGTTACTATGCCCTTGTTATAGTTGATGACTATTCTAGATACACTTGGACATTATTTATCACTCATAAGAATGATGCATTTCAAGCATTTAGAAAACTTGCAAATGTTATTCAAAATAAGAAAAATCTCAAAGTTATATCTACTAGGAGTGATCATGGGGGTGAGTTTGAAAATAAAGAATTTGATTTATTTTGTGAAAAGCATGGCATTGAACATAATTTTTCTGCACCTAGAACCCCTCAACAAAATGGAGTTGTTGAAAGGAAAAATAGGTCTTTGGAAGAGATTGCTAGAACCTTATTGAATAATACTCCTCTTCCAAAATATTTTTGGGCTGAAGCCGTTAATACTGCATTTTATATCTTGAATAAGGCTTTAATAAGACCCATTTTAAAGAAAACTTCATATGAATTGTTTAATGGTAGAAAACCCAACATTTCACATCTTCATGTTTTTGGGTGCAAATGCTTTTGTGCTTAATAATGGTAAAGATAATCTAGGAAACTTTGATGCTAAGTCTGATGAAGGCATCTTTCTTGGATATTCATTGCATAGTAAAGCCTATAGAATATATAATAAAAGAACTATGACTATTGAAGAATCTATTCATGTTTCCTTTGATGAGTCTAATGTTATTTCTCCAAGAAAGGATATTTTAGATGATGTTGCAGAATCTTTAGAACAAATGCATATTCATGGACAAGATTCTAAAGGAAAAGGCAAAGGAAGCAATGAAGATCCTCCAGAAGAAGTCAAATCCAATGATGAACTTCCAAAAGAATGGAAAGCTTCAAAAGATCATCCCCTTGACAACATTATTGGTGATATCTCAAAAGGGGTAACAACTAGACATTCTCTTAAAGATTTATGCATTAATATGACTTTTGTGTCTGTGGTTGAACCTAAAAATATAAATGAAGCCATACTAGATGATCATTGGATAGTTGCTATGCAAGAAGAACTAAATCAGTTTGAAAGAAACAATGTATGGGAATTAGTAAAGAAACCTAAAAACTACCCTATCATAGGAACAAAATGGGTATTTAGGAATAAGTTAGATGAACATGGCATAATCATTAGAAATAAGGCTAGATTAGTTGCAAAAGGATACAATCAAGAAGAAGGTATAGATTATGAAGAAACATATGCTCTAGTTGCAAGATTAGAAGCCATTAGAATGCTTTTAGCCTATGCATCTATAATGAATTTTAAGCTTTATCAAATGGATGTTAAAAGTGCTTTTCTAAATGGCTTAATTCAAGAAGAAGTATATGTTGAACAACCTCCAGGATTTGAAATATCAGATAAGCCAAATCATGTTTATAGATTGAAAAAGGTTTAATATGGTTTGAAACAAGCCCCAAGGGCATGGTATGAACATCTAAGTAAATTTATTTTAGAAAAAGATTTTTCTAGAGGAAAAGTGGATACCACACTATTCATAAAGAGAAAGTATAATGATATTTTGTTAGTTCAAATATATGTTGATGATATAATATTTGGATCCACAAACAATTCATTGTGCAAGGAGTTCTCTCTTGATATGCAAAGCGAATTTGAGATGTCAATGATGGGAGAACTAAATTACTTCCTGGGGTTACAAATCAAGCAAACTAAAGATGGTATATTTGTCAACCAAGAAAAATAATGCAAAGAATTGATCAAAATATTTGATATGGAAAATGCAAGGCACATGGCTACACCTACGAGTACTGGATGTTATTTAGATAAAGATGAATCCGGTCAGTCTATAGACATGAAACAATGTCAATGTATGATTGGATCTCTTCTCTATTTATCTGCTAGTAGACCTGATATCATGTTTAGTGTATGCATGTGTGCTAGGTTCCAATCTAATCCCAAACAATCACATTTGAGTGCAGTAAAAAGAATCATAAGATACCTAGTAGGAACAATCAACTTAGGATTATGGTATCCTAAGAACTCAACTTGTAACTTAATAGGATACTCAGATTCTGACTTTGCCGGATCCAAAACTGATAGAAAGAGCACTAGTGGGACATGTCAATTTATTGGATCTGCTCTTGTATCATGGCATAGTAAGAAACAAAATAGTGTTGCTTTATCTACTGCTGAAGCGGAATATATTTCTGCTGGCAGTTGTTGTGCCCAAATTTTATGGATGAAGCAACAACTATCCGACTATGGAATCCTTCTTGATCATATACCTATTAGGTGTGATAATACCAGTGCAATAAATTTATCCAAAAATCCAATTCAACATTCTAGAACCAAACATATAGAAATTAGGCACCATTTTCTAAGAGATCATGTCCTAAAGGAAGATTGTGTGCTAGAGTTTGTTGATACAAAGAATCAACTTACTGATATCTTCACAAAACCTCTCCCCAAAGAAACATTCTTCTCTATTAGAAGGGAATTAGGCCTCTTAGATATTAGTGATTTGGATAAATAAGGGTTGATTGATTGAATCATTTATTCTTAATAATTGATTGTTTGTGTTAAGTATGTTACTTTGCTTGATTTTGCTTAAATTCTTGTTATTATGTTTGATTGATGCATTATTGTGTGTTTGATGTTTGAATGATTGAATTAAATACATTAGTAGTGATAATTGATATTGTTAGATGTATTTAGCATAGACATAGATAATTTTTAGAGGTACTAGCCTAGTTTGTGTTCTGGTAATCGATTACCATTAAGTGTAATCGATTACACAAGAACAAATAGCCTGTAATCGATTACAACAGCCTGTAATCGATTACCAGAAGGCTTACTACTCTTGTAATCGATTACCAAACCTTGTAATCAATTACATCACGTCCTCCTCTATAAATACTTACAAAAACCAGTCATGCTGCGCAACCACCATCTCCTCTTCGTGCCTCCTTCATCCCTAATCTTCAAACATTCATATCTCTCTCAATTCTTAACCAAAACACGTCCCGCAAATCCCAATCTTCATCATTTTCACTCCTCTTTCGATTCCACCGATTGAAATTCACTAAAAAATCATCAAATGGCTGAATCTTCAAAGAAGCGAAAGGGATCATCCTCCACCACCGTTGCTACTGCCCATTGTCGCCACGAACCATCTAAAGCACCTACAGCACCAATCCATCCTTCCTTATCATCTCCAAGATCATCTAATCTATTTTCTTCAGATGATCAACGTCTGCGGTACCTTTCTCAATTTTATTCTAGGATCATTCTAGACCCTAAGTACCTAGACATAGATTTCTTTAATGATGAGACATTTGACTGTTATCAAGTGTTTCAAAACTCTGGATTGATTGATTTCATGTCTTTAAAATTGTCTTACTATCCTGAACTTGTTAAAGTCTTTTACATCAATTTAAAAATTCTGGATGGTATTATTTCTTCTGAGGTGCATGGTATTTCTATGATCATTGATCAATCTTTGTTCTTTTCATTGACAAAATTACCCAGTTAAGGTGCACCTTTTGAGGGCACCATTGTTGATGACTGGAAATTCGATTATTCTAGTCATGATGCTCGCCGTATGGTTTGTAATGACTAGGCTGAAATGACCGGTAGATTGCTGGCCGGATCATTGACCTTTGATAATCGCATCATGCACTATATTATTGTTAGATTTTTGCTTCCCCGATCTTTAAATTTGGCTCAAGCCTCTGAGGAGGACTTGATTTTGATGTGGGCTTTCCTTACCGGTCGTCAGATCGACTGGGCTCACTTGGTTCGGTACCGAATGCATAAGGCATTACGGGCCACTGCACCTCTTCCATATCCTCAATTGGTCACCCTCTTTCTCCATCATTTTCAAATTCCTCTTGATGATGAACCTTTTGTTCAACTCAAGCGTTCCTTTGCTATAGGTGCTGGTGCTGTCACTTCATTTGGTTACCGTAAGGATCGCAATGGTCAATGGCTGAAGAAAGATACACTCCCTCCACAAGACGAACGTACTCCTTCTCCTCCTCCTCGGCGAGATGATTCAGCCCTTATGATTGAAGTTCTTTTAGAGTTACGGGGTCTTCACACTTATGTAGGTGAACGATTTGATTCTTTGGATGGTTGCTTTGTAGGAATGGATATCCGTCTCATGCAACTTGAAGAGGGTGTGGGTTATATTCGTCAGAGCTTCGATCTTCCACCACCACTTCCATCCTCTTAGTGTTTAGATTATTATTATCTTTTATTATAAGCCGTGTATTTGGCTATGCTCTTTACGTTATCATTTTCTGAACTTTAATTATTCTTCGGTATTTAGACTTTAGTCTTTTATGCTTGGATTCTATGTGGTTTTGGATTATATTTCACTTCTGAATGCTTGGATTACGTTTGGTTATGACTCATTTATGCTTGGCTTATGTTTGGTTGAGACTTATGATTGATTATGTCCACTCTATTATATTATCTTATGTTGATTGCCACGCACTTTGGCTTTTTGATGATGCCAAAGGGGGAGAGAAATGGGGTGGTATAGAAGCTTAGAAATCAAGTAATCATAAATTCCAAAACATAGGGGGAGTATGAAATGAGTGAACGCAATATATCTTGCATGTACATTGCTTGTATCTTGATTTCAGGAATTAAATTGTCATCATCAAAAGGGGGGAGAATGTAGAAGTAAAGACTTTGACTTTGGTGTTTTGATGATGCCATATGATCATGACGTTTTGATGCCTTATGGAAATGCACTTCTCAAGTTTAATTCAAGACAACAATTCGAGAATACAAGATACAACATCAAGAAGATGTCTAGTATTTTAGGAAGGGAATTCCAAATTGAAATAGCAAAAGGTTTGACCAAGAAATTTAAGTTAAAAAGTCATTTTCAATAGATTTACTCTCTGGTAATCGATTACCAGAGGATGTAATCGATTACCAGTGGCCAAAAATGATTTACAGCAGCCATTACAAATTTGAATTTAAACTTTACACTGTGTAATCGATTACACATGGATGGTAATCGATTACCAGTAGTTACTAAACGTTATGATTCAAATTTTAAAGCCTGTAATCGATTACACAATTCTTGTAATCGATTACCAGAGAAGATTTTCAGAAAATTATTTCCAAGAGTCACAACTTTTCAAATGGTTTTTACATGGCCATCAAAGGTTTATTTATATGTGACTTGGAACACGAATTTGCTCAAAGTTTTTCAGAACAAAAAGGTTTTATCCTCTCAAAAAGCATAATCTTCTTATCCTCTTAAGATTCCTTGGCCAATACACTTGCAATTCAATAAGGAATTATTTGAGTGCTCTAATTGTTCAATCTATCTCTTTCAAGAGAGATTTCTTCTTCTCTTCACTCTAATTCTCAAAAAGGGATTAAGAGACCAAGGGTCTCTTGTTGTAAAGAAATATGAACACAAAGTAAGGGTTGTCTTTGTGTTGTTCAGAACTTGTAAAGAGATTTTACAAGATAGTGGAACTCTCAAGCGGGTTGCTTGGAGACTGGACGTAGGCACAAGGGTGTGGCCGAACCAGTATAAATCTGAGTTTGCACTTTCTCTTCCCTTAAACTTTTTTATTTATTATTGCTTTACATTTATATTCAGATTATTTAATTGAATCATTGTTTAGAAATCCATCTTTAAGGGAACTTGTAACTTGTATTGAAATCAAAGTAGAATTTTTAATTGAGATAATAGTTTGTAATATCTTAATTCAACCCCCCCTTCTTAAGATATTTGAGACCACTTGTGCAACAGCAATATCAAGGAAACAAAACATAGTGTGTTTGTTCCATGCCCCTATTTTAGGAACCTAATAGGAGGGACTAAGGGCTTGCTATTTAGTGATAACTCCCAAAGGTGGTCGCACACATCTTTCAAAGGTTTCTAGAGATATCATCCTCTTTGATATCAATCATTGTGGCGGTAGGGACTACCAACGACAACATATCATCAAAGAGGAAAACTCTAGATGAGGCTTCACTGTCATCAAGCGAGTCGGAGACCCAGCATGACCACAGATCAACCTCCACTTCCTATATTTCCATGGACCCGGGTATAGGGCCCTAATAACTCATTGTGTGTGCAAATGTGTAAGTGCCATGTATGCATAGAACAAACATAAGTGAACAGTCATGCATGTAATAAGTGCCATGCATGTAATAAGTGAACAGCCACACCAAAAAGCACCAAAAGAGTTATATGAACACAAGAACATTAAAGAAAGAAAGGGAAACAAAATAAAGAGAAAGTCATGATAAATATTGCACATAGATTAAATGGCTTGACTCTAAAGAAAAATCTCCCCAGTGGAGTCGACAACTGTCGCAACCTACCATTCGGCGGGAGGGCAAGGCGAGACTCAAGGGTGCATCCTCCAAAAGAGAAAAACACGCGAGAGTCGCCACCAACGTTTATTCGAGGAAAATGTTAGGAAAACCAAAAAGGGGTATGCCGATTTCAAAGAAAAGGGTTCGAGAGATGTTTACGCGCGGGGAAGGTATTAGCACCCCACGCGTCTGTCACAAGGGACGACAACCTTTAATCGAGTGTGCAAAATCATGAATTTAATGTTTATTTATTTTTCCCTTTTTTTATGTTTTTTTACTTTTTGGGGTCGACAAGAGTGTTGTCCTTGCTCCTACATATCCTCAAGTGCGATGAGAAACCCAAACCTACGTAGTTCTATAAAATGCAAGAAAGTTATGTGATGAGTTAATTTTAAACTTTTGAAAGGTTCATTTTAACCAATACAAAATAAAAAGAGATCGTTAAGGCGTTGGACCTGGAACGGACTCGAGTGACCTTTTTTTGGATAGAAAGCTCGATTACATGTTGATTTTATCTTGGTTTCACTTATTTACTTTCAATCTCATTAAAAGACGACTTGTGAGGTAAATGATTGGTTGAAATTTTATTTTACAAGTGATGCAATCCTACCCCGCAAGGGCATTGGATAGAAAACTCCAAGTAGATTGGGCCAGAGATGCAAGAGAAGGCCCTAGGGTTCTTATGAGCCTTAGGGTAGATTTCGGGCCCATGGGCTAAGTACGAGCCCACTTATCTTTGTAAATATTAGATTAAGGTTTCATTATTTTTGGGCCTTGTATTTAGGGCTCCATAATGTAGGTAGGGTACCCTAGAAATATAGGATTTTTCAGCCCTTGTATTTTAGGGCACCTAGACTAGTTTTTGTATTAGGGGTAGTTTTGTAATTTCACATGCACTAAGTGGATATTTGATGTGTGTGGTTGGAAATAAATTTAATTGAATTGGTAGAAGCCCAATCCAATTAAATTTTAGAGGGGGAGGTGAGCATTTTCTTACTACACCCCATTGCCACATCATATAGTCATACTTTGTGCATGTCCTTCATGCTTTTCATGCCTCATGACACCTAAGCACACTTAGTGGAGAATCTTAGAATTGATCTTGGATTAGTGGGCTGAACCATAACTAAAATTCACTAATCATAATTAGTGAAATTTTGGCTCCAAAGTTTGGCTCCACAAATTCAATTTCAAATTCAAGTGAAATTTGAATTTCCCTCCAATTTTGTGTGACACTTAGGCTATAAATAGAGGTCATGTGTGTGCATTTTTTTGAACTTTGATCATTTGAATATTAAACTTCAGATTTCAAAGCTCATTTGGAGCACAAAATTTCGTGCTCTTCTCTCCCTCTCCCTTCATTCATCTCCTTCTTCCTCCAAGCTCTTATCCATGGCCTCCTATGGTGGTGAGCTTCTTCTAGACTCATCTTCTCCTTGAAGTGGCGTCTCCTCTCTCTCTTCCTTTCTTCATTCCGCTGCCATTCATCTTCCAAGAAGCAAAGGAATCCATTGATGAAGAAGATCCTAGGCCTACAAGCTCCATTGGAGCTTACATCATGTGGTATCAAGAGCATCTTCATCTAGGTGATGTTCTTTTGCTTCCTCTATCTTTTTGTTTGGTGAATGCTCTTTAATTCCTTGTTTTTCATCTTATTCTCCATGTATATCCTCCATTGTCTTGTGGTTTGGTTCTGTTTAGAGTAGATTAAAAAAAATAAACCGATTAAATCTTAGATCTACACTTGTTCTTGCATTTCTATGGTTCAAATTTTGTAGATCTACTCTTGAATCTTGTTTTTGTGTTGATTTTAGGTTCTATCATTTTTCATTCATAATATTCTTGTGCTGAACCTTAGATCTAAATTTTCTTCCAAAATATTGATTAGAAAAAAAAACACAAAAATCTAAGTGTAAATCACTTAATCCATGTTGTCTTAGAGTCATGTTTAGTCATAGTAATTGGCACATTATGTTCTAAGTTTGTGTTGAATTTTTATTTTGTTGATTGAATTCTAGATACATTTGTTCATGTATTCTTGTCATTCTTAGCCTATCTTTTGAATTTTGAGTCTAATTCATGCATGTTATTTAGTTCATAACATGTTCTAAATCAATTCCTAGAAGTAGTCTTGTTGTTGAACTCTTTTTTTTTTTGTTTTCTAAGTTTCCTACATGATGCCTATGATGAAGTTGAGTTGTGGTGCTGAGTTGTGGCTGGATTTGTGAATCAAAATAAGTCTTAAGCTCTCTTTAATTGTGTTATTCAATATAATTGAGCATAAGCAAACACAAATTGTAACTATCTAAGCCTTAAGCAACATAAACACTACTCTTGATTTCTAGGTTGAAATCGCTGGTGCTGGCAGCTTGAACATACGAACTTGTATAAATTACTGGGAATTGGTCACTATGTTTTTTGAGCTGAAACCTTTACTAAATTTTCTAGACATCTGGACCAAAATTATAAAAAAAGAACAAAGCGATTTGGATTAAAGGAAAAAATAAGAAAAATCTCACAAGTTGGCAGAAAAATCAGTGTCCAGGAAAAAAAAAGAAAAGTGAAAGGAAAGTGTGTTTGTTGTTTTGGCTCAAAATTTGTTCTATAATTGGTGTCTATTTTATACCAATCCTAGTTCTGAAATTTCAATTGAAAATTATTGTGAAAACAAGTGCCAAAACTAGAGGTTTCTTGAGTCTTTTTTTTTTTTAGTTTTTCTACTCTACTCTAGAGCCATTCTAGGTTTCTCTTTGAGTCCTAGCTTGCTTTTTTGTGCTTTTCATTGCTTTAATTGTTGAATAATCCTTGAAAATTTGTCTTGTTAAAACTCTATTGGTTTAGCTTTCATTTCATTTTTTT
The DNA here is from genome assembly GCF_000004515.6 of Glycine max. Lineage (NCBI taxonomy): Eukaryota > Viridiplantae > Streptophyta > Magnoliopsida > Fabales > Fabaceae > Glycine > Glycine max. Next base: position 13,215,646 of record NC_016088.4, on the reverse strand, counting down.
TTTGTCTTTGGTTATTGTTTGTCTCTTTGTTTCCTTGGTTGCGAGTTGCCATATAGGGAATTGGAAAGGAGGATTGGTGCCATATCTTGAAGAATTTGAGTCAAGAAGAAAGGGGCCAACCACCTTAAGAGCTATTGGACTAAGAAGCACTCCAAATTGAGTGAAACACTAAAGAGAGAATAGCAACCACAATTGAGGACTTTTCTTTTCTTTGTAATTTTGTAATTGGCAATTTGCTTTGCTTTCAAATTTTGTAACAAAAAGGTCTTTCATTGGAAGTATGTTGGGAGCCTCCGCTAGGTCACCCTACTTCCATTTGTGTGTAATAATTTTAGGCAATTTTCCCTTAGGATAGTGAGTGTTTTGTTGGGAACCTTAAATGAGGTCATCCAAACACTCTTAGGATCCGCCTAGTTTGCATTTCTTGCACTTTAATTTCTTGCTTACTTTCATAGCTTATTTCTTTTACCCTCCATTGTCAAACCACCTAGATAGCTTGCCTTTTACCAATTAGTTTTTACCTTATCTTTCACACCTCTTTTAGTGTTTATTTTGGCTAGTTTCAACCATAGTTTCTTTTACCTTTTGTTTTCAAACCCCCAACAAGAAAGAACCATAACTTAGGAACCAACATGAGTCTTCATTCTTCATCTAGTGTTAATGGTGAGGGTTCTACTCCTAAGGACCCCTTGTATAAGATATTAGATGAGTTGAGATCCCTTAAGTTGTGGAAAGAAAAACAAGAGAGAAAAGAAAAAGGTAAAAAAAAGAGTGGAAGAAATAAGTAAAGATGAAAGAGAGAAAATAAGAGAGGAAGAAAGAAGAAAAATAATGAAAGAAATGAAAAGAGAAAAACATGCCTCCTATAGTAGTCATAACTCTTGCAAGAGCCTAAGTGAAGAACTTTGTGACTATTATGAAGGAAGGCATAGGTCACATCTTAGACCTCACTCCCATAGGAGAGAAAATGAAAGAAAGCCTCAAGAGGTTAACATTAAACTCCCATACTTCCATGGGAAGGACAATGTAGAGGCTAATTTAGATTGGGAAATAAGGGTAGAGCAACAACTTAAAAGGAAGTCTACTTCAAAATCTTATGGCTCTCACTCTTATCCAAAGAAAGACCAAGGTCAAGGAATCTTAGGGGTGAGACCTTCTAAGCCCAAAGATGATAAGGGGAAGACAATAGAAAAGCAACCCCTTAAGGCTAGTATGCAAGAGAAGACTAGCTCCATGAAGTGCTTTAAATGTCTTGGAAGAGGACACATTACTTCTCAATGCCCCACCAAGAAAACCATGATTATGAGGGGCCAAGACATTTATAGTAGCCAAGATGAGGCTACTACTTCACCTTCCTCTAGTAAAAGTGAAGAAGCAAAAGGGGAAGAATCTAGTGAAGAGATCTACCCCCAAGAAGAAGGACAACCTTTAATGGTTAAGGAGGAGTGTAAGGAGGTAAGTGTCTCCTCCAAGAGGTTAGCTAAGAAGGAAAGACATTTTGAAATAAAGACAAATATTAAAGAAATTTCCCTTCTTAGACAACCTCCACATTTTCTCCTTTGTAAAAAGACACTTGTTAGCATTGCCACATCTCTTAGGCTTGAGTTTATTCCTCAAGTAAAGGAGTTGTTGGATGAGGGTTTGGTTCGCAAGAGATTAAATCCTTGTGCTTTGTTGGTGCCCAAAATAGGTATTATTAGGCACCAAATCCCTAAAATAGGTGGTGTGATGGATGCTTTGGGTGGTGCAACACTCGTTTGTAAAATCACTCGTGCACCCAACATCTTCATGATTTGTGTACATAGGGACTCATTAGGTAGGTTTGTTCTTATTTTTAGTTTCAATACAAACTTAGGCACTCATATGGGACACCTTAGGTTTGTCATACTTTTTGGTAGGAATAATCAACATGAAAATACAGAAAAAGGTATGTTCTATTGCTTTACTTTTCTTAATTTTTTAAATTGTGATCAAGGAGTTCTCATGAACCCTAAGAGAATAAAGGTCATTCCTGAGTGGCCCGCTCCACCAAGTGTAAGAAACATTTGGGGCTTCCAAGACTTAACAAACTTTTACAAAAGGTTTGCCCCATATTTTTTCTATACTTGTAGCACCACTCATTGAGTTGGTGAGGAACCATGTTCCTTCATGGGAAGATGCCCAGGAAATGAGTTTTCAGACCTTACCTTACTTCAACATACTAAACACCACTAATACATATGTTTTTGTTCTTTTTACAGGTGTTGAGGAAAAAAGCCCAGAGTTTCAAGAACCTCGGGATTTGAGGTCAAATCCTTTTCAAGGGGGAGGGAATGATACAATCCTACCCCGCAAGGGCATTGGATAGAAAACTCCAAGTAGATTGGGCCAGAGATGCAAGAGAAGGCCCTAGGGTTCTTATGAGCCTTATGGTAGATTTCGGGTCCATGGGCTAAGTACGAGCCCACTTATCTTTGTAAATATTAGATTAAGGTTTCATTATTTTTGGGCCTTGTATTTAGGGCTCCATAATGTAGGTAGGGTACCCTAGAAATATAGGATTTTTCAGCCCTTGTATTTTAGGGCACCTAGACTAGTTTTTGTATTAGGGGTAGTTTTGTAATTTCACATACACTAAGTGGATATTTGATGTGTGTGGTTGGAAATAAATTTAATTGAATTGGTAGAAGCCCAATCCAATTAAATTTTAGAGGGGGAGGTGAGCATTTGCTTACTACACCCCATTGCCACATCATATAGTCACACTTTGTGCATGTCCTTCATGCTTTTCATGCCTCATGACACCTAAGCACACTTAGTGGAGAATCTTGGAATTGATCTTGGATTAGTGGGCTGAACCATAACTAAAATTTACTAATCATAATTAGTGAAATTTTGGCTCCAAAGTTTGGCTCCACAAATTCAATTTCAAATTCAAGTGAAATTTGAATTTCCCTCCAATTTTGTGTGACACTTAGGCTATAAATAGAGGTCATGTGTGTGCATTTTTTTTAACTTTGATTATTTGAATATTAAACTTCAGATTTCAAAGCTCATTTGGAGCACAAAATTTCGTGCTCTTCTCTCCCTCTCCCTTCATTCATCTCTTTCTTCCTCCAAGCTCTTATCCATGGCCTCCTATGGTGGTGAGCTTCTTCTAGACTCATCTTTTTCTTGAAGTGGCGTCTCCTCTCTCTCTTCCTTTCTTCATTCCGCTGCCATTCATCTTCCAAGAAGAAAAGGAATCCATTGATGAAGAAGATCCTAGGCCTACAAGCTCCAATGGAGCTTGCATCAACAAGGATAAAATGAGATTACGACACAGATGATCAGTTAAAATTCGCTTTACATGAAGAAATGAGATCACTGATGGTAGAAGAATGAGATGAAGATGTTCAAAGTAACAAGGAGGACCCCTAAGGGTGCATAGAGCGAATTCAAAACCTTAAAATAAATATTAATCGATTGACGAACAAAGAACGAACAAAGAATGATGTAGGAATTGATCACGGTTGTGATTCGGAAGGTAAGATACTAGTGCAAGGTAAGGTAAAATATTTTTACTTTTATAAATTAACGCAATTGATAAACAAAATTAGACGTACTAGTATCAATAATATGAAAACACTAACAAAGATCTAATACAAATCAAAGGCTCTTTGTCCCAGGCTTTTCAAAATTAGAGGTATTAGTATCAATAATATGAAAACACTAACAGTCAAACCCTTCTAGACTCTAGTACTTTTAAGAAATAAAAACTTTCTACTCTAGCCTTACACCATACAATATACCCAGGCTTTAATTTTAAGCAAGTTCAGAATATATATGTTTTCGATTGAAGGTCATATTTCTAAAAACAATAAACGAAGACCAAATTAATACAGGCAAACTAAATGGCCAACCAAGCCATTTTTCCATTCTTGCTCAGTCGTCTAAAGCCTAGATGTTGGATAAAATGAGTCTTTCAATCCGTTGACATTATTGTATTAACATATAAAATAAATGTGATCGATCCAATGATTTCTTTTCTTTGGGAAAACACATTTCCTACAGTATGAGACTTATATCATAAAATGGTCAATTCCTTCATCATCTTTCTTATGCAATTCTTTCAATTTATCAACTACATACCAAATCCCCTTTCTTCACCTACTTTTCAATTAATCCTTTAAACTTCTCTTTTACCACATCAGCTCCCCACAGATTAAATTCGTCCTTACACCACACCTTTTTCCACTATTACAGAACTCTGATTCCAGCAACCATTTGTTAAAAAACGGAAAATATTTTCTCTATAATTTCCCCTCTTGATGAAAAATACTTAATTTTCTTCTTTCCCTCCTTATCTCTATACTTTGAGTCAATAGATTTCCTAATAATAATAATATTATAATTGACTTTATCTATGGATGGGAAACAATACTATATTTTCCTACCTTCAAATCAAATCACATTAAGGGAACAACAAACCTTAAATTTTAATTTTGAAACCAATCAATTTCTGTAACTTTGCATTACAAGATCTTAACACCGAAAAGTAAAATGCGGAAAAACTATAAATTACCTCTCATGTTGGGTTGCCAAACAATGACCTGCATAATAAATAAGGAGAGAAGTAATTCACGAGGGTAAACTCAATTGGTAAACTAGGATTTGGATATGTAAATGTTAGATTCTGCAAATTAAGCCACCCACGGTTTTCATCATTAATAGGTTTGCTTTATATATAAAAAGAATAATAGTGAAATTTTGGTAAAAAAACAAAAAACCTAAACTAATACTGGATGACGCATAAAATGTTATGCCCACAATTTTTAATTAGTTAGGCTTGAAATGTTTAATCTCTAGTTAGATTAAATTTAAATATAGACATTTGAATGTAGTGATAAATAAAATAAGGACTCTTAATACGAATTTATCAATTAACATTTATGAGTTTGGATCGGAGTTGTTATTAGGTGTATTTATTGTATATATAAAAAAGTGATTATTTACTCATCTGTTCAAACAAATGAGCATTGAACTTTTCAGGACTCTTCGACCTTTTTGTTTTTCAAAGAAGAATAAGTGTTTTTTCATATACTATTTTCATATTTAATTAAAAAATTGTAAACTAATTTTCTATTTTTAAAAATTTGTACAAGAAATAGAGAAAACAAAAAAAAGGTTATTTTCAATGTTTGATATATAAATCTTTGAAAATAGTATACAAGTTAAAAATAAGGCGACATTTTTGTATTTAAAATTAAATTAAAAACAGAAAATTTAAATAAAAATATTTTCTTAACGTAAATGGACCTTGAATTTTGGTGAAAACAAGTCAAACCTGCTAGTAGTATTTAATTTATGTCAGTTTTGTTTGAAAACATGAAATTCACTCAAGCTTTTTCCCTTCTTCTTCAAGTTATGTTTCTCTTAATTATTAAGGTTATATAAAAAATAATAAAAAAGTAACTAACTTTTACACACGGGATCCTTCTTATCCAGAACTTTCTCATGTGTTTTTGTTTTTATTTTTATTTTTGGGGTAGCAATACAGAGGAGGAAGAAGGACTGATCTAATTTGCACTTCTAATATTGTGGGACTTTGAATCATTCACAATTTTATAGATCTATCTTGAAACAAATCTTTAAAGGTAGAATATTTTTGAAAACACATAAAAGTAAATCTTGTATCTCTTAATTAAAATGAATGATATATATAGTTAAGGTCATGCATATGATGAATAATACTACATATGGTATAAAACAAATCATTGTGGATGATATATGTGCAACAAGAATTTTAAAACCTGACAATCTTTTCCAGATAATCTGAAACAATTTTGGGCCAAGAAGGACCCAAGGCTGAGTTTCCATCTACAACAATGTTCAACAATTTCTTAGTTATCATTGATGTCTCTATTGAAAGTGAAGCTAACAAGAAAAATAAAAGAAACAGTTGAAGATGCAAGAGAGGACAGGAAGGGCAATAGATGAAAGTGAGGGTATTGAACAAGAAGAGGTCTCTTATAATTGTCCTCTTTATTAAGCATCACAATATAATATTTTGTTGCTGGTTTTGGACAAATACCATCATTCACTTAGAATTGCCTTCAGTTACTTTTATTGAAGAATGATACATACTTACAAACATTTATCATCAGGTTCCTATGCCCCAACGTTGAAGTAACTGATAGTGCAAAACTGCATATATATATATATATATATATGCAAACCGCATATATATTTCATATATACCTTGTAAAAATATTAAAACAGTTAAATTTGATTTTTTTTTTGCACCGACTACATTATATATAATGGATATAGGCTTGGGCTTTAGTGTAATTAACGACAATTAGTCAAAACAACACACGTATCATTAACTATTATTTTTATTAATTGCATTCTCTAGAGCTAAATGTTCATAATCAAATTATAAACATTTAACTTACTTAGTTGCCAATTACTCAAATTGAAAAAAAAAGTGTAAAAAACTTAAATTATTTATTGAGTTATAATCACTAGCACGCAATATATATATAATGGATGAAGATTACGAAATTTTTTTAAATTTATATTAGTAAGATAAAATTAAATAATATAAGTGATTTTACTAATTTAAGAGTTTAATAATGTCACATTTGAGCGCTAAGAAGATGGAATTAAAGACCGTAACTATTGAGAGGTGAGAAGATAAAATCAAGCGATCCAAGACATTAGTAATGTAATTAAGCATAATACAAATGTCAATATTATTATTGCAAACATTGATATTTTTTTGGTGAAATTATTGTTTATTGCAAACATGAATATTTTTTTTGGGTGAAATTATTGCCTATTGCTAGGCATGGCAATTCTCCCCGCAACTCGAGGATCTCCACGGGGACTGCTCCATTCGGGGCCCTGCGATCGGGAAAAAATTTCCCGCGGGGACGGGAATGAAAACCCCTCGCAGCTAATTTGGGGATGAGGATGGGAACTATGCTCCCTACCCCGCAGGGTCCCTGTATCCCCGCGTATATAGAATTTTACTTATATATCCTCATAACTTATAATATGTATAACATGAATATGAGAGTTAATATAGTATTTTACTAGTTAAAAAATACAAAATAAAATTATTATATATATAAGTAATATCTAACAAGTCACAAAGACACAAACATTACTCAAACCCTAAAATGTCGCATCAAACATTCAGACTTCGTTCCTTGACTTCCTTCTTTATCTTTGTTCCTTCTTCACTGCTTCACCTTCGTTCCCTCTTCACTTCTTCACTGTTCGTTTTACCATTTCACATTGTCTTCACCCTCTTCACTTCTTCGCTTCTTCACTGTTCCTTCTTCACTGTTCATTTCACTTCTTCATTGTTCGTTTCAGCCGTGAACTCATGGAAGCCTTCATTGCACCTTTTTCTTCTTCGAGTCGCACTGTGCATTTCTGGGTTTCGCAACTTTGAATTGTTCTTCCTCTGTTGTATGTTCTTCCTCTGTTTTATTTATTTATTTATGCTTGTGTGATTTTATTACTATTATTATTGATTTATTTTGGTATTTTTAGTCATGTTTTAAACTTAGAATTAAACCTTAAATTTATTATTGTTGAAAAGTTGAGATAAAAAAAAATTGTATTTCTTTTATAATTTTTTTTATATTTTTTAATGTAAAATGGGGTCCCCGTTGGTCTCCACGGGAAGCTGGGGAACGGGGACGGGGCAATACCCCCACGAGGAGCGACGACGGGGACGGGGAGCAGGGTAAGGTTCGGAGACGAGGAGCGGGAGAGTACTCCCGCCCCTGTCCTGTGCGGGTGCCATACCTACTTATCTCTCATTAGTCAATTAACTTTTTTCCTTATTTTTTAGTTTAATTTCTTATTTTCATTTAGGCAAATATTAGTCTGTGCCCTTGGGTAGTTAAAAGAAGACTGGTTTTTATTGAAATGTGTAAAATTATATTGTCTATTATTTGTTTGCATTTTCTTATAATTTTTATAATAAATATTTTTTTAATTTCTTAATCAATATTCTAAGTACATTGGTTTGCAAGATCCATTTATTTAAATTTTTGCTTAAGTCAAATAGTTGTGGATTCACATATAAAGCTTTTTTTTATATTTCAAAATTTAGAAAAATGTTTTAATTCCTTGTATTGTTTATTAACTTCGAAAGGCCACTTCCAGGTTTTAAGCAACGTTTAATAAAAATAATTGCTATCTCTTTTTTTAGATGACATGTGATATATATATATATATATATAAGAGATAGTAAACTTAGTGTAATTTTTTTGAAGCGAACTTAAGTATTTTTAGAAATAAAAGGTCACGGAATGTGATAAAAAAAACAAAAGCTTACATCAAATCGAATGAAAAAAGCTAATAATGTTTCTATCAGACCATCTACAAACAGTTCATAGGACTCCACTACAGACAAGACTTTTAGGAATGATTGTACGGATGTTGTGACACTCTTTATCCCATATAAATTTATTTGTAAAACTAAAGCAAGTGAAATATAATATAATATTTAAGATTTAATTAAAAAAAACTTTCCTATAAGATAAAAAGTATGACAAAACTTTAATGTTTACACAAATAATGCGAATATTGATATTAATAATTTTAATGTATTGACTCTCCAAAAGCCATTTAAAAATTCATAACTAAATTATTATAATTTAAAACATAAATCCAAAGAGAAAATAAACATAAGTTTAATTCCAATGTCACAACCTACTAGAACATTACAACTTTAAGAAAATATAAAATAAACATATTTTAAATTAAAGTTTAAGTTCATCAAAAATCATCCTCAATATGGTACTGAGTCTCACCTGCAAATGACAATTAGTCCAAACACAAACAACACAGAAAGAGAGGGGAGTGAGATACATCTCACCATATATAACAAAATAAGTATTTTAAACAAATAAAAATAATGTATCATCACACTAACAAACATGTGTATTATAGTCACACAATCATTTACATTCTCATAGATATACATGCATTGTGATGCATATTTCACTTAAGACTCTATATGCATACGGTACTAATAAAATACTTTTGAAAGAAGCCTAGAAGAACATGATATTTTCAGATTTCCACACCATGGAAAATCCGACAACACACTCTCATTGAAATGAGACTGTTGGCAGCGCATTAAGGTTACCCGATCTTGTAAGATACTCCAACTCATGGGATCAACATGAGTCACATGAAGATTCCAAACCGAAGAACCCCTAAGGACAGAGTCATACTTCAACTCATTCATACCCTCCCTGGTTAGCTTAATAACATTCCTTAAAAATACATGATATGATGCACGAGACATATAAGACATATCAATGACATTTTAACATTATCTTAACATAGTGGTTCATGTCCCGCATAAACTCAAATCACATACATATCATCATAACAGATTACCAAACACTACTACAAAAAGCAGATTTAACATCAGCATATTAACATCGGTTTTGGACAAAACCGATGTTAATCTAAACGCGGTGGCATATTTGTAAATAATGTATATTGCTTAACATCGGGTTTTCTGAAAACCGATGTTAATTAAAAGACGTTAACATCAGTTTTAAAAAAAAACTGATGTTAACACCATTTGTTAACACCGATGTTAACATATCATACGATAACATTGGTTTTTTGGAAAACCGATGTTAACATGTTTTAATTAACATCGGTTTTTAATAACCGATGTTAACATATGATATGTTAACATCGGTTTTTTCTCAGAAAACTGATGTTAACGTTAACATCATTGGGTTAACATCGGTTTTTTTTTTATTAAAAACCGATGTTGGACTTATATTTTAAAATTTCAGAACCCGAGCCCTACACTTTCCTTGCGCTCTGTTCTATTCAAATATTAATTAAAAGTATTTTTAAAACATTTTTTATTACAAGTCTTTCAAAGGGGAAAAAGGCTCACATTCATTTTCTTCTACATCATATTCAAACTTGTCCAAATAAATAATAAAGTATTCTCGACTCAAACAAGGTCGTCTAAGCTTCATACAATTAATATAGAACCTATATCCTATTGTCACATCCTATCAGAGCGTTGTGTTTCCGTGTCCTCTAGCATGAGGTTCTTCATAGTCATCCACCTATTCATCTGCTCCCTCGAACACAAGTTCAAGATCATCACAGGATCCAAACACAACAACACACAGGGAGTGAGTTATCACATTCCTAGCTAATAGAGAAACAAGATAATTAAATATACATATTATATAAATGAGATACCACTTGCTTAAACATAGCTCACGTAACTTCACCACTTCACCACTTCGTCATTCAAAATTCACTTTTCAATCATCAATCACATTACACAAGAATCCCACACTTCGATCAAGATATAATAACACATCAATTAGCAAGCATATGCAACAGTTATGCTAAGACTCAATCCTATATGCAATGTGGTACCATGTCAGTGAAAAACCACCCTGGGGCGCTTAGGAGTACATAACAAGACATACCACACCATGGGTTTGTCAGGTCACTCTCACTGAGTAAGATCATAGGGAGACCAGTCAGGGTCACGATGTTTTGCGAGAATGCTCCAACCATATGGGATCAGCATAGGCTTAAAGGAGCACTCAAACCCGGTGACCCCCAAGGCCTACACTCTGAAGAGTCCGTCAGGGCCTCTCCCTCCTGATTCAGGTCCAACCCCTAAAATAATTTTGTTGCATGCAGACACTGCTCATGAATTATACAATACCCACAACCTTACACTCGTGTTTTAAACACGTTCAACACAATTGCGCTACGATTTAACACTGGTTCCTAAATAGGAAACCTACATTTTCTCTTTAACACTGCGCATCAACGCTTTTCTCAAGATAACGCTGGTCGGGTTATTGTACAATTCATAGCTTACAACACAAGTAATTTCACATCAAGTGTTAACTACACACTTATCCACAATTTCACATCTCAGTGTCACAATCCATCATCACATGTTTACACGTATCTCACAAATTAACACATGTTCAACTTTACACGTATACTCAATCTCAATAACAATATTATAATCTCAAAGCAACATGTTATTCTACAATTCATCACGTACTCACAATTTGAATCATCATTTCATATCCTCAATATAACAATTTATATAAAAGACTATCACAACATGAGGACTAAAAACCCTCAAATAATATTACACAATTATATCAAAATCATAGGTCGAAATATACAAATATCAAGAGCACAATTTATCAAGCAATTTTCATTAGGACATCGATATTTTATTTATAATCATAAAGGAAAAATTGCAATTTAACAAACATCCCAAAATAAAACCCCAATTTAATCCTCTAAGGATCCCTACACATGTTCTCACTAATCCCCAACTGTGAATAACTCATCCCTTACCTCTAAGCGGACTCACGTGTCTTCCCACAGCCATAACGTCATTTCTAACGGTTCCCTAAGATTCCTCCAGTTTTTCCTCCGACTGCTCCGATAGAGTTCCCAAACGTGAGAGAAACGGAGAAAGGATTAAAGCCTTCATTTGGACTATCTTCATGCGATTCTATTTTCTCCCTCCACGAACATTATTTCGCAAATCCCAACGGTTAAAACGTGAGCAACTGATTTTTGAACAAAATATCCAACTTTTATGACAATCCAACGGTTACCGAAACCAGGATCGTAGTTTTACCAAGATAGCTCTGGGTTTCTGCGGGAAAGAAAAATGCTACAATGCGAGGGGTATTTCTCTTATCTCAGACGTGATATCAAAATTCCCAACGGTGAGAATGCTCGAAATTGGGTTGCGAATGTGGTGCTCAATTTTCACGACGATCCAACGGTTAATGAATTCAAGATTGTCGTTTTTATGAGACAGGTTTGGTGGGTTGCGGGAAAAATAGTAAGGGTTTTGAGAGGAGAAGGGAAAAAACGAAAATGAGGGAAATGAGAGACAGTGCCAGTGTGAAAATTGACCTAACACTATTTATAGCTAGGTTTACTCTATTTATTTATTTATTATTTTATAAAAATAAACTCTATTTTATTCTCTATCAAACAAATAAATAAAATACCATTTTTATTTTCTCTCAAATCATTATTTTAATTGATAATTATATCTCCTTATTTATTTATTTATAAAATCTCATCATTTTTCTAAAACTTTATTTATTTAAAAAATACAATCCTTTTTAATCTAGATTACAAAAATTGGGATGTTACAATTCCACCCCTCTTAAAAGAAGTTTCGTCCCCGAAACTTTGCCGAAAGATCGAGAAAAAGATATTACACATATAGTTTTCAATATCAAGTTGTGTGCTTTGTTGAAACACTTATCTGTGACTTCGATCATAAGAGTTTTCTACACTTGACGATAAATCCGGTGATCCTCATTCCCTCAATGATAGTTTTTCATGAGTTAAGTTGTGTCGCAAGAGTAACATCTCAATGATAATAGAATGTGAATGACATACTATTTGGAGTATAATAATATCATAGGAGACGCTAATGACAATTTGAAATGAACAAACAAACACAGAAGACACGACTGATCACATGGTCGACTTCTTTTTTCGAACATGGTACGATTCAAGAAAT